>NW_015113583.1:0-76931 GCF_001443285.1 Poecilia latipinna
GCAATTTAATTTCCTGTCTCTTTAAGAAGCTTCTGCTCTTTCTGACTGTCACTGACATAGCGGTAGCTGCCATTAACTTTGTCCTCTTTGTTTTCCATCCGTCCATCTTTGTTCCTGCAGAATCCCAGTGGTGAGATCGGGGTTCATCCTGATTTGGTTTTTCTTTCCATAGATCGTGCCTCTGGCCAGTGCTTCTGTGTTTAGCAGAGTTTCTGTTCTGGACAAAGACACTGAAGAACCTGTTGCTCCCTTTGGTTTGTTGAATCACTTGTTTTCTTTGTCATAGAAAGTACTCCTGGTTCCAGTTCTTCTACCTGCTTTTCTCTTTCTCATCCTCCAGCTAGTTGTGGCTCATACTGAACATGAGTTTGTTAAAAGCTGGTGGTTGCTCTCCACTGTCACCACATGCTTGACTCAGAATGAGGGATTGCTGCAAAGTTAATAACTGGATGCGTTTCACTTCAGATCTTTGAATGCATTGTTTGATCTACTGCATCTGGTCCTGTGTTATACAGTGAGAATCTGTCTCACTGTATGAGGAAATGCACTTATTTGTCTTGTAAAGTCCCTTAACATGTTATATGTTGTTGCCCCAATGCTGAACTGAACTAAACTGAATATTTTATATTTAATTAGATTCTGTTTGTGAATCTTGGTATCTCTGAATTCATAAAAATTTGATTACTGATCTGAAAATCGATTGAAGAGCAGCTAGAGCAGGGGTGAGCAATCCTGGTCCTGCAGGGCCAGTGTCCTGTCTCCCTGATCCAACACACTTGAATCCAACAGCTGAATCACTTCCTAAGTGCAGTCAAGTTATCCAGAGTCCTGCTAACGACCTCATTATTTGACGCAGGTGTGTTGAAGTTGAGATGCACCTAAAAGTTGCAGGACACCGGCCCTCGAGGCCTGGAGTTGCCCACCCCTGAGCTAGAGTCCAGAAAAGCTGAAAGACCTTGAGAAACCGTGAATAATCCAAATGAAAGATTTCAAAAAGGTCTGAAACCTTAGAGACAAAGTTTGAAGGATATTCAAATAAATTTGATTCAAAAATACTTTATTTATCCCAAAAGATGAAGTTATGTTGTCATAATTCATGTCATCCATGCATCATGTATCATTGTGGATGGTAATCTCCAGAAGTAGCCAGTCTCACAATGAACCTGAAGGGTCAAAGTTCACTTCATCCTTCAGCTGAAACCAATGAAACATTTAATGTTACTGAGACGTTGACATTTACTGCAACGTCCACAGGAGGGCAGAACCATCCATTAGGTTACAAATTGAACGAATGTAAAAATTTGGCTTTCTTTAACAAAGAGCAAAGTGTTCTTCATTAAACTGATCTGCAGCCTGATAAAACGTTTGTTTTAAAGTTAGAATTTAGATCAGTGTAAATAGCTGCAGTAAGAGGATGCAGTGTAGCAGGAAGTATTGTATGACTGTATAATTATCCAGCTGAAGAAAATGTTTCTTTATGCTTATCTATCTGATCTGTGTGTGATACTGATCTGTACGGGTCGGTCCATCTCCATCTCTTATCGATGAGTTAAGTGATGAAAGCCTGGATTGGAAACAGAGATCTGAGTTTCTATCAGAGTAAATAAGGATGTGGTTAGTCTCATTAAATGCCAGACCTGATGCCAGAGAAAGGAAGAACACAAAGAGCTGCTGAGACATGTGTTTTTAGTTGCAACCTTACTCCCCTCGTTTGTCTTCAGAGATGACTCAGGAACAAGAAGCCAGAAGGTTTGAGCCTCAGCACTGATCCGGGATCAGCTTGGTCTTAAAATAAAGCACCTTGCTTAAGAATGACCCAAACCGGCGACTGCAGAAAAGAACCGACTGAGTCCCAATCAGTACTGCAGGAGAACCACAGTTCTGGTTCTGTTGGACCTCAGTGTTGACCATGACATTTTACTGAAGCGACTGCAGAGCTGGATCGGACTATCCGGTCCAGTACTGGACCGGTTCCAGTCTGACCTAGTGATCAGGGATTTCTTTGTGTGTAGCTTCTCATCGGAACAGGCAGAAGTCACATGTGGGGATCATCAAAGTTCAGTTTCCCTCCTAATATCTACATGCTACCACTAGCTCAGGTTATAACAGCAAAGATTAGTTACCATGGTTACGCAGACGATACACAGCTCTACAACACGATGTCGACAGGTGACACTGAACCGTCCAATCACTGACCAGATTCTAGAACAATAACTGTGTGGGCGTGACAAAACTTTCTCCAGATCAAGTTATCTCTGGGCCTAAAGAGAAACAATCTAGAGTTAAAGATCTAGAGTCAAGACACAGCTTCAGTTATTCCAGCTGGAAACTAGAAGCTGAACTCTGACCTGAGCCTTCAGAGTCACATAAAGACAGTTACAAAGTCGGCCTTCTATCATGATTAGAGGATTAATGTCCCAGCAAGATCTAGAGAAACTCATCCAAGTGTTACACTGGCTCACTGTAGATAAAAAAATACACTTTAAAATAGTTTTGTTAGTTTATGAATCACTGAACAGCTTCTTAGCACCAATAAGGACCTGCTGTTGCTGTATCAACCTTCCAGACCTCTCAGGTCTTCTGGTTCTGGTTCTGCTCTGCATCCCCAGAACCAGAAGAAAACCTGGAAAAGCAGCAATCAGCTTCTATGTACCACAAATCTGAAGCAAACTCCCAGAAAACCGCAAAACAGCTGAAATAATGAGTTCCTTTAAATCAAGGCTAAAACCTCATCTAGAGTTGCCTTTGATTGGTAGTAAATTGAACACTGATCAACATATTTGATGTGTATTTGCTTGATGATTTTGATGATGGCATTTGACAAAATCTAAAGTTTATTGCTTGTTTCATAATTGGTTATTGTTTGACATTTTTCTGATGTAAATCACTTTGAACTGCCTTGTTGCTGAAATGTGCCATAACTGACTTAAAGCGCCGTCTGCGGAAAAGAAACGACTGAGTCTGTGTTCCTGATGAGCTCATCCATCTCTCAGCGACCAGCAGAGAAACTCCGACATGCAGATGAGGTGAGAGACGGCTCAGACTCTTCGTACCTGATGAGTCACTCTGAGTCTTAGACGTCTTGGAGGCGACAGGGAGGGAAGTTCCCGGGGAGAAACTTCAGTCAAACGCGGACACTGCCGTCCCTTGTTTCCACAAATGAAATCCAAGATCACAGTGAGCAGAGATGTGATTGGGACTCTTCCCTGTTTTGGTTTTTCTGATTTGTCGTCCACCAGCCGGGGTGACGGTTCCGTCAGTTAGAGGTCAGCTGACAGCTAGAAGTGTGCGGTGAGGGTAATTTTATCCCCCCCGGCCTGTGAAAGCAGTTATTTGATTTACAGACAGAATTGGACACAAGGAGCTGTTGTTTTGCTGTGGTTGTTGTCTTATCATGCAGAGAATCAGTTTACCTGGCGGGGACAGAGTCCAATTCACCAAACAGCTGATGGCAACGAAGAGTGGCCTATTACCATACGCGAACAAGGATCCAGTGATGTTGGTGAAAGGTAGCATGTAATTCAATGTTGGCTGGGATGTCATGCGGTGCAGAGAGTGGAGCATCTGTTTTAGGTATAAACACGGAGACGGCTGCCATGTTACAGATAATGTTCCTGTTGTTTGTTGCTGATTAGTTGATTTATTCGCCCGTAGCATTTGGGGGAAAATCCCTCATTAATGGACAGGAGGGGAAGTGCTGATGTAGGACTTTCACATCCTGCTGAATCACTAAACAACTGCATATGGTGCACAAACACAGTAAAGTAGCATAAATATTCTGGGATGTTCAACAACTCTATCCAGATTTTATAACAGAGCTGCTGGAAACGCTGACAATCTAATGTGATGTTTTCAACTCAGTTGCTTTAATCGTTTGTCTTTCTCTTACTAGATTTATATTTAGTTTGCATTTCTCCTACCCAGTTTCTATGAGAGTACTAAATATTAGTTATATATTAAAACTAATTTCAATACAGATGGAAAAAACACCTCATCCTAACGCTAAAACCTTTTAGTGAAAAATGTGAAGTTTTTTTTTAAATTGCCATGTTTCCATTAAGCAAATTTATTTTCATAATTCAAATTAGTGCAATTATGTGGTCAACAGAATGGTTTTGGGATAAATATTTGGAACATTATTGTGACTTTTCATTCTCCTTCTCTGTACAACACAACAAAATTATTTACAGCTAATTTACATCTGATTTAAGGTACTAATAGGGTGATTTTATCATTCTGCTCTTTTTTAAAGTATATAAACAATATTTATATTCAGCATAACCAGAACAGTGATGATCCAGAAAAACTGTTTGAATTGATCCTGTTTTAAGAGGATGCACTGAATTTATATCAGTAGAAAAACCTGAATAGCAGCTATCAGAGCGTAACTCACACAGATGTGAATAATTGTGCAGCTTTTCTAATGTCTTGGTGAGCAGATGTTGTGGGGGAACCTTAGTGCTGAAAAACAGACAGCAGACAATGGAAACACTGAGTGTGAATGACTTCAGGGTTTCCTACCAGTCGGCCTGAAAGCTGAACTTCCAGCTCATAACAGTCGTCACCTGAGTTACCAGCTGAGTAACTGCTCTGGACCCCGGCTGTAAACGTGACTCAGCACCAAGCCGGGTGGGCTCCGCTGGGACAGAAAGCACCGACACCGGGACAAACCTCTCATTGCGATTCCATCACGGCTCCCCAGCTGATGCTTTGCTCACACAATAAACTCAAATGTTCCGTAGCAGCGATGCGTTCCTTGGATGTTCCTGTCTGCATTACCTAAAGCAGATCCACTAAAATGCCGTGAAAAAAGCCAAGAACAAACAGAGATGGGTTTGATTTTTTTCCAGATTTCTGTCCTGTTATTTTTTCACTTGCCTCTGTTTTTAAAGTATTGAATTCACTGACACATAATTGAATTAAGACTTCATAGTTTATTCTTTTCTCTGTTAAAGAAAGTTTTTGAAAAGATGGCTGCTTATTAAACCACTGAAGTTTTATGTTTTAGTACTTGTGTGCATTAAATCCCATTCCAAAGTGTAAACCCTTAGACTTTGAGTATCTTAATGATGCTTCACTTCACTGAATGGCTTAGCACCAAAATACATTAACATACATTAGACATTAAGTAATGCTGTATCAACCCTCCAGACCGCTCAGGTCTTCTGATTCTGTTCTGCATCCCCAGAACCAGAACCAAACTTGGAGAAGCAGCATTCAACTTCTGTGCTTCTCTAATCTGGAACAAGCTTCCAGAAAACTGAAAAACGGCCGAAACACTGACTTTCTTTAAACCCACCTGCTTAGAGCCAGTTAAGAATAACTTTTCATTATTTCTCCTCATTCTATCTCTGATGTAATGCTTCTTTTTACTTTGTTTCAAGTAAAATCTTTAGACGCCTCTTCTTTTAGAGATGTGTTTCTGTGTTCGCCAGCTGTTTCTGTGTGAATGAGTGTGTAAGGTGTGATTGTGTGAGAAGATGGATTGCATGGGAATTCAGGATGTGCAGTAAAGAGTGACATCAGCCGGTCCCGTGGAGACGCTTGGATAAACACACAGCTAAAAGGAGGGAGAGTCAAGTTGCACCATGAGGTATTGGTAAGAGAAAGGAGGAGAGAAAAGCTTTGTGGAAGCATTGTAGTTGCTCTATTTTCTCTCCCCTTCCAACTTTGTTTCCCCTTTCTTTGCAGACCGGACGCCCATAATTATCAAACAAACACAAAACAGCCTGGAAACAAAAGAGCAGGAGACCCGATCTAATAATTTGAGTTGGGAAAGGGTGGTGGGTCTCAGGAGTCAGTTATGACCCGAGGAGACGGCAGGACCGAAGGGTCTTTGACCAGGTTGATGCTCCCTGTGGTGGGAAACAGTGAAAGGTGGAGACACTTGGAAGACGGAGAATTCACCGGAATGATGGTTTATTGTTTAGGATGTCATTCTCAGTGGAAGAAGAATGACATCCTGCAGCAGCTAAAGATTGTTTGGATTATTCTGGCAATAAATCAAAGATTTTTTATTTGACCACTTCAATCTTTTTGTGCAACCTAAGAAATATGTTAAAAGATGCAAATAAGAAAAAAATAAAAAATGTATTGCCTAAGATGCAACAACATAGCATTCCTTTAGTAAACACTGGATCATTTGTAGCAAAGCATCTACAGCTAAAAGTACCTCTAACATCAACATGTGAAAAGCTCAGGCCTTTATGTTTAACATCAGTACAGTCTAGGGATGATCTGTTGACTACTTTTTTTTAATTAATAGGATTTTTTTTTTTTTTTTACAGAATTAAAAAGAACCAGGTGAAGTCAAAACTTCCCCCACTTGCCTGTGGTGGCGCTCTACCAAGAACCACTGAAGGAAACAACATGGAAACCCCCTGAAGAAGACATGAGCGCAACTTTCTTTTTCACGAAATGGAAACAAACATGGCATTAGATTTTAGTGGTTGTATGATTTCTTTTTTGTCTTTGGCAAAAGGCAACAAGCTATTTTTCTCGCTGGTGCTAGCCTAGCACGTTTGTTTTGGTTGTACTTACCCAGAATGCCCTGCTCTGTTGTCCACTTCCTGCTTTGGGAGATATCACCCAGGTTTGTAGGCAGAGTTTGCTGTTTTGGTCCGCATCAGTTTGATTGCATTCAGACCTCCACAAACGAAGCGGAGTTTAAATGCAAACGGACTGGAGTTCTGTCTGGCTGCGGATTTTTGTTAAATACAAAAGATAAAAAATAAAAGCAATTAAAATCTGACACCACTCCATTCCATACATTTCATGAAGTTTTACTCAATGTGTTCTTCAGATGTTTTTACGTTGTTTCCTTCAGTAGTTCTTGGTAGAGCGCCCCCACAGGTCAGTGAGGTAGTTTCAGCTTCACATGGTTAAAATTTTATAAATAAAAATCTTCTATTAGTACATTAATTATAAAAGGAATCAAAAAATCAGCCAGTTTCTTTGTGAAGCACTATTTATGTCACTATTTATGTGACAAAGAACAAATATGTGGAAAATAAAACCAGATATTTTCCCAGATAAATGTTTCTGTATCTAATTCATCAATAATCGCATTTCTGAGCCAAAGGAACAGAAAGTCCTCATTTGTGATGGCTGCATGTGCAGAAAAAATGCCAAAAACTCATTAATAACGTGCAAAGATGCATCCACATGAAGAACGCTTCTCAGCATCTTTTCCCTCCAAAGAAAACAAAGCTTCAGCTTTGCAGTCCGAGAGCCTCGAAATGTTGCATTCGCCAACTAATGCAGAC
Organism: Poecilia latipinna; assembly: GCF_001443285.1. NCBI lineage: Eukaryota > Metazoa > Chordata > Actinopteri > Cyprinodontiformes > Poeciliidae > Poecilia > Poecilia latipinna. The sequence continues at coordinate 7,266 of NW_015113583.1, forward strand.
AAAACGCAGATTTGTGAAACCGCATCCGCTGGTTTCAAAACCTTACGCCATTCATGCGTTGTCTTCTCAACATTTACAGACTCCATGTCTCTTACTGTATGTAGTAAATTTCCTGAGGTATACAAAGTTGTTAATTTGTTTTGACAGTGCAGGATCTAGTTTCTGATAAAAGATCCAAATTTCAGCCAAGTAATACACGACTCGTGCAGCGGTGCCTCCTACTTGGCTGCGCTCGATAAACAGAACGGTGTTATTTCTGGTTCAGGTTTGCAAGATGTCAACGAAAACTTCTAAATAGATGTTGAGTTGTGTGACAAAAGCAGGTTGTAAAGTGAAAAGGAATGATTTACCCTTAATGCACATGTGGAAAAAGTGAAAGCAAAGATGCGTCTTAGCAACAAGGCAGCTCACAGAAGTGGTGGTTAGCACCACTAAATGAGGCCTATTAGCAGCTTTTATGTGTGCAACAACTCATGCATATCAGACAACTGTGGTTAGCTCAAACACAATCGACCTCCCAGGGGCCGGCGTTTCAAATAAACAGGAATCATTTCTTTTCAAGTGTTGCCAGGATCTCTGATAAAAGAAAAAACACAAGATGATTTTTCCTAAAAAGCAAAGAGAACAAAAGAAGAACTATAGCACACACAAAAAGAGGAGTGAAATCATCAGATTGTAAATATCCCATAGTACACTTGTATCTGGAGTATGTACAGCCATTAATCTTTGCCCGGCGTTACCTTTGATGTCTGCTGTTTTATTTGTGGATACTCGCTGCTGAAATGAAACACAGAGACAATAATCAGAACGTTTTAAGTGTAGATTTTTCATCCATGAGATTCCAGGATACACCGAGTCCTTAATGGCAAATAAACATGAGGATAAAACATTCTTTGTTATAAGAATCATGTTACAGCAGATTATTTCATACACAAGAAGTAAATTGAAGGTCGATATAATCACACACTGGAGACAAGAGTCTCCAATGTGTGATTGTTTGTTCAAAGAGCAGTTTTTCATTTCAAATAGAGGAATATTCCTCAAAGACACATCCTGAGTCTTTTCCTGATTTGATATTTCATCTGAATTCGACTTTTTTTTGTTTTCTTTGGTGTTTAGTAGTGGTTTCTTTGTGACATCAGAGTATCTGATCAGATTTAACGGTTCCTATTTGATGGCTTCCACCGATTTTTGACACGTCTGACTCTGGAGTCCAAAACTTCTTTACTTCCTAAACATTCAACGTTTGGTACTGCTCAGTGTTCCTGAGACACTAAAGTCTCGTTTCCCCTGATCAGACCGGGTTGGTTCTGTTCGGCTGCTGTTTTATGATGTCCAGGAGTGTTTTCTCTGTCAGTTGAACTCTCACTGGGACCAAACGTAAAGTCACTGTGCGACGGTAAATGTGACAAACTAGCAGATCTCATTCTTGTCGTAAACTGTGACATTTTGTCCTCCAGTCAGTGGATTGTGTTGAGTAGCCATATAATCTTCCTTTGGCTTCTTCCTCCCTGAGTTTCAGTCATGTTAGTTGAAGTCTTGTATCATTTTCATCGAGTCTTTTGGTTTGGTTCTGGGGTTGGTTCACACATTTTCCACTAAAACACACCATGTCTGGGACACAGAACCTTCCTGTACGGTCTGGGACACAGAACCTTCCTGTACGGTAAAACTGACCGGACATTTCGGTGACGTTTATGCTCCCATATAATAGTTTGAACACATGGATGAAGAGCTTGTGCAGATCATCACTTCTGTTCCTGATATTGGCTGATTTCTTTTGTCTCCCATGACGTCACACAAACAAAGAAGTTTGCAAAGCCATCAAGACATAACGTTCATGAAAGGTTATTGTACTGCTCCTGTTTTTCCGTGTGGCTGCTTTGTTTTCTCTACAGTCATTTGTTGCAGCTCTTTGTGCGTAAATGGTTTTCTATATAAAACTGAGCCTGTCATTTGACAGTGAACATTCATTGTGCGTGTTGGAGCAGAGGAAAGGGGGGAAGGGGCGAGCTGTCTTTTTAGATGGGCGGAGAGAAGAAGGATGTCTCCAACCTCGACTGTGGCGTCCCTTTGTTGTTCCTAAAATCAAAACAAAAAGAGGAAGAGGACAAGAGGGGAGGGGGGCAGAGAGAGAAGACAACAATGAAGTCTGCTCTGTGACAGAGACATGATGTCACGTCAGTGGAGTCCAGGCTGTGGGGGTGGGAGGTAGTTTGGCTGGGTGGAGTCACGCCTCTGCTCCCCCCTCTCCCCATGAGCAGCTCCTCTTCTTCTCCCTTTCTTCCAATGAATGAACCTTGGGAAACATAATGAGTCGGCCTCGCAGCTCCACTTCCGCTCATCCGTCAATTGAAACAGTGAGATTTCCAGGTCATTCATTCATGCCGGGTCCCGGCTGAGCCGCGCTCGCAGAGAGTGAGGGAAGCCTGGTAAACGATCGGGCTCCGGGGACGCCTGGGAGCCTGAGTGTGTGTGGGAGGGGCCACAGGTGGGACGACACAGGAGGAGGACGGGGATTTGTGAATGAACACATGAAAACAAATTGCTCACATTACACTTGGAAAAAAATCTGTCAAGTTGAAGGAAACAATTTTGGCAATTCTGATCACTTTGACAGGAGAACCTTCTGCTCATGACTGGAAACTTAAAATACAATATTAAACTTTTTAGTTAAGAACACCTGTTTTCCCTTTGGCTGCTGTTTTAACTTGTGAATCTGCTGCAGAACAAGTAAATCTGTTTGTCGTAACTTTTAGCTGATTTACTTTAAGAACGTTTGGGTTGTAAATAACTTGATGCCCTAAAAAGATCTATTTAAACTTCTCAACCTTTTAATTTTGTCACATCACAACCACGAACTTTAACCTTTTTATGAAGGTTTTATGTAACAGACCAACACAAGGCAGTGAATATGGTGACTTAGGAGGTAAATCTTACATGACTTTTACATTTTTCCAAAGAAAGGTTTGAAAGGTAGAAAGTGGACTTAGCTTATCCCTGTTGGGGTGTTACTCCGACACCCCAAAATAAAATGCGGCAGCTCATTCAACACAGAATATGATATTCCTGATTTTAAAACTGCTCAGCAATGGTGGGAAGGTAAAAATGATAAAGTGTTAATCAATTAAAAAACATAATCAGATTAATCACAATCTAGTGCTGATTAATTACTTTTAATCACAAGGCTTAACTTTTACACTTGAAATGTCAATATGCATGTTATTTAAGAAAATATATTATTGTCTCAAACAAACATGTTGAAGATTCTCAGTTCAAGGTTTTCATATTCAAGAAGGCTTAAAGGTAGTAATTTTGTTTCAAACGTTGAGTTAGAAATGTTAACTGAGCTCTGGTGGAAGGATAATTCACCATTTCATTACGTGCTTCATGGTTTTACCCAAACTTTCATCTGGTGTTTTAATTTAATGAAATTTTCAGCTGAGCTCACCAGCCTGACTCATCGCTCATCTTTTCAGCTGCGTTTGCAACTCTGCATTGTTGACCGCAGTACAAGGCGGCGTAACACGTTGCTGTGAACTAAGCAACCCTCTGTGGGAGACAGGCTTTCATGTCGAAACAGGTCATAGGATTAATATGCATTATGTAATATTAATGTGTTGAAATGTTCAGACTAATTGCACTTTACTCTTAGTGTTTTCATACCAGCACAAAAAGTCGGTTTCAATTCAATTCAATCTGAACTTACAGTTACAGTTTCAATCTGAACAGTAGCATTAGCGTTAGCAACACTGAAGAGCTCATCTTTACCATAATGCTGAGCAGCAGTGGGCAGGTGAAAATGATGGAGCGAACCAGAACTCGTTCTGAAGCACCGAACCAAAGGTTGTTCCAGGTGTTTGGTCCACATAGGGCTTGCTTGAATGTTTTCACACCAGGTCCAGAATAATGAGGAAAACAAAATCTGTTGTTTAAATCCGACCAAATGTGTCAGCTGTCAACACACCCTGACAAAGAAAAATGGGGCAAACTTTAGTCTGTAGGTGTGCAGAGCTGGTGGAGACGTAGCTCCAAAAGCGCAGCTGTAAATAAAACGGCTGAAATGAAGGATCCTAAATGTTTACAAACTCAGATTTTCATTAGCAACTTGAGCTATGAGTTGTTAATGAACTAATAAAATTTGACCACTTCCTACCCCGAGCTCCACGTTAGTTTGATCTCATCCAGGTCTCCAAACTGTTTTTCTTTCCAACATTTAACATTGTTAAATTAGCAAAGGAAGTACACTTTGCCATGCAAGGTCATCGTATTAGTTTTAATTTGAATGGTTTGTGTTTCAGCCTGCTCTGGCATTTCCTCTCCTGCAGACACCTCCAGCTTGATTAGGAGGAAATATCTCAGCTTTATAAGCAAACCTGCACAAATTCAACCCATCCAAACTCACACTGAGCTTGTGCAGAAACACCTGGGCCGCTGCTGTTGCAACGGAAACAAGAATTAGCTCACAGGACTTCAGTTCTATTAATAGCCTAAATTAGCTGCGGTGCATGATCAGGCACAGACTGGGAATCTGAATCCCAAAGCTTTTCTTCAGACTAATTTGGAGCAGGCGGGCAGAGAGGGAGCAGCGGAGCCTTGATGTGATGCGAGCCACCCATTGAGCGGCCGTCGCTAAATGCAGAACAGCCTCGCATTTCAGGAGGAATCAGCTCAGAAATGGGCTCGCTAGTTCTCTCCATTCCCATCATGCCTTTTCCAATTTGCAGAGCAGAGAAGCTCCCATCTCTGCTTCACAGCAAGCGGCAGCGTCAACACTGTGCTCAATTAGTTCTACATGGAGTGAGGGCCGGGGGATGGCTCGGTGTAAATAAATAGTTAGTAAGTAAGAGCTTGCATGACTTTAGGGTTTTGCATGTGTTTATCGCATTTTCCTGATTGCTTACAGAGTCAGCTGGCTTCTGCAATTGCTTGGAATATTCCACTATCTTCACTGCCGAGGAGGAGGAAGAGGAGGAAGGAGCCCCTGACTGATTGCTGTAGGTTTTAAACAATAGGGAGACACATGGACAGAGAGGCAGGAGATTACAGACAGACGGACAGACAAATAGAGAAAGGCTGCATGGATCCTTCATGGGAAGGTTCCAGTAATTGTTGGAGTTTATTATCTTGCTGCAGGAAATTGTACCCTTTGCCACCCACAAGCACTCAATGGTAACTATCAAGTTAAACTGCCAAAGTGAAACATTGTGACAAAGCCTCCTTTTAGGGATGAGGGATGACAGAGACGGGGCCGGGGCGGGGGGGTCAGGGCCCGTCCTCTGGGAGTAGGAGGGGCGGTGTCGCCGCTTGGAGCCGCTGAAAGCAGCACAATGAGGCCCGGATCGGGTTCGCCTGTTTGACAAATGGATCTCCTGCTGCGATCGTGGCAAGCGTAAGAGCTCTTATCTGTTACGACGAGGACGGAGATAAATGCCAAACATGTAAACTGGAATCTGCAGCATAAATAACAGCTGATACCTCTGTCTTACGTTCTGCACTATACAGAAGTTCAATTAAAACACCTCAGATTTCCCTGTTTACTTCTAAACAGAGGAGCTTTTGTCTCTAACTAGTTTTAATTTATGTTTTCTTTGATGATAAGAGGTGAGGTTATGTAACATGTCCTTATATGATCTCAGGAAACTTTAAAGTGGAGGACAAAGGAAGAAGTGTGAGGGAATCCATTTCCAACAATCTAAAGCTGTTTCCACACCAGTTGGTCCGTTAGACTCGCTTTGGTTTGGGATCAGAACTGCAACGTTTGTTCTTTTTCCACACTGCACTGCGTCAAACGATCCAAACCCTTTAAAAAAAAACTTTTTCCTTACATTTTGTGAAGAAGGAAGTTTCACATATTTTCTTCAGAGTTTTTTGTGTCGTTTCCTTCAGTGGTTCTTGGTGCAGCGCCCCCACAGGTGGGGAGGGGAACAGGATTTTCTAAGGGTTTGGATCGTTTGACACAGTTCAGTGTGAACAAGAACCACAGCAGCTGAAAATGTAACAAATCTTGTCATTTTGTTCCCCGATTGAACCGCGTCTACCAGACTATTAGGTTTAAAAACACCCTAAAAGTGAAGGTGAGTCTGCAACTGAGTAGAAAAGATGCCAAAGGAAAAGGACCTTCAGAAGGCTTGGAGAGCAATTTTTCAAGATCACTTTAAAAGATTACGGAAAAGCTGGACTGCTTGAAAGTAAAACATCAATAAACTTGGAAAATTTAAGAATTTATACACTAATTTAATTACCCAAACTTCTAGTTGTGAAGCTACATAAACCACCAGCCGCATGTCTGTGGTCATGGTGACCGAGCAGCTGAAAGAGCGATGCCACTTTCCCCTCGCACAAATCAAAACCCTCTTTGCTTTTGACTTTCAGAGGAGTCCTGGCAAAATAAACCTGAACTTTTATGTTTGTGTTCAATCACTTTCAATGGGCCAACATATACAGACATAAATTACAGACACCTCAGGAAGGTCAACTCTACTGCACAGTTAAGAGATATTTTGGCAGTAGATTTGCTAGAAACAAAACATTTTGACCTTTTTTTCATATTCAAAAAGAAACTATTAAAGAAGTAAATAAACAGCTGTAGTTGTGAAAATGGACAAAAATCCGAAGGTTCAGACCTCACACTGTGTTTTCTGCAGTTTTTGACGCACATGCTGATTTAAGGAGGTTGGCGTCAACAAATACATCTAGAGCGCAGCGCCTCGCCACACACAGGCACACTTTATTTAATGTCTGACCTGTTTTGACAAATCTGACCACGAAGTGAGCGCGGCCTCTCAGCGGTTGACGAAAGCACACCCTTTGAACTGCAGAACCACCATCCCTGACTTACTTTCACCAATAAAACCGCTCACAAATCTTCAATCCAGGCCTGTAAATCAGGGTGAGTGCTGATCAAAGCGTGACTGTGAATCTTACATGACATACGCTGCATTCCTCCCTAAACACATTCACATGCTGGACTCCAAATGCAGCACTTGTTTGTTGCCCCCCCCCCTCCATTCTTTGCCTGAAGCTCACAACTTTAATTTTCAGCGCACACATATGTCAGATTTTATGGCCTGTTGGATAAAGGTGAATTTCAAACATGTTTTGTCAGTTAAACCTCAATTAGAGTCTGTTAGAGCAAATTAGAGAAATCAAAGGTCTGGGGGAAATAAATTTGACTTATTTTTATCGTTTTAGGAGAAAATCTGATCTTCCTTCTGAAATGATTTCTCCTCTTTCGAATTTTGTATCTTTTTTTACACTAAAGGGTCATCGATTAAATTCTAAAGTTAATCAATAACAGCCGGAGTGAACACAAAAAGTACTTTCCAAAGCATTAATTTTCTTCAGAAGGGGAAGAAAGCAAACCTATTATAGCCACTAATTTGGCAGAATTGTTTTAAGTAGAAATTAATTTAGCTACTCTGGCGGGTTGTTTACACCACACACCTGTTCACAGAGAGCCGTCATGCTGTTGTCAGAGGTTGCAGCCGTACCTGCATCAGCCACAGCAATCAAAAACTGTTGAGTCCACTGTTTTAATCTTGTGACTCAAAAAGCAATGAAAAACATCTTTCTGAAACACACAACTAAATCTAACCCCTTCAAATTTTTAAATCAATGTTTGTTTATATTCTTGTTGGACGGATGAATTTATATTCTCCCTCAGGATTTATTCACTGGGTGCAGTTCTCTGGCCGATCACCGATTACTGATCTTTGAACAGCTGCTGCGGCTGCAAAGCTTGGAAGATGATCGTCAAGCAAACTGTGCCAAAAGTTAGTTACTTTGTCTGTTTCCTTCCTTTTTTATTTTATTTTTTGTTTTTTTTTTGTTTCCTTTTTTCTTTCTCTCTTAACAAATGTCTGTTAACAAAATTTATAATAATTTGTAAACTACCAATTCGGAGCATCAATTGATTATGAAGAAATACCATCCAAACAGTCAGTCTTGTTTATTGTCCTGTGAATTATCCACTGGTGAGGTTTGGTTATAAATAGTCACTTATGAAGGATTAAATTCAGCTCTAAAGTTCTCAAACAGTAAAACTGCACACAGAAGAAACAGACAATTTCCCTCTAAAACATAAAAATGTACCAACAAAATACCTGGATTAACATCCACTGAACTAGTAACATTCACTAAACTAGTAACATTCACTTAAACTAGTAACATTCACTAAACTAGTAACATTCACTTAAACTAGTAACATTCACTTAAACTAGTAACATTCACTAAACTAGTAACATTCACTAAACTAGTAACATTCACTTAAACTAGTAACATTCACTGAACTGGTAACATTCACTTAAGCTAGTAACATTCACTGAACTGGTAACATTCACTGAACTGGTAACATCCACTAAACTAGTAACATTCACTTAAACTGGTAACATTCACTAAACTGGTAACATCCACTTAAACTAGTGAGTAAAATGAAAGAATGAAAAAGTAAAAGTGAGGTGAATGAGCAGGAATGATTAACATTAATATTTGTCTTTAATTAAGATTCAGTTAATCAAACAATCAGTTCATTAAGTAGAAATTAAAAACCTTTTGGATAATTGATCTTAATGTGTTAAACAGCCACCATAGTGACGGATTGACTGGATTTCCAAAGTAAATACACAAACACACACGCAAACACGCACACACCTACACGCACGCGCACACACACACACACACACATCTAAATGCGCTGCCTTATCTATGTATTCATATTTTCATTTAGCTGAGCTTCATATCCACACACATATTAATGTAAAACAACAGATGAAATAAATTACACATAATTTCTTCAATGTTTTTACTTTCCTTTATTTCTTCATTTCAGTCGTTTCACAAACTAATATCCACATGGTTTTAAGATGGAAGAAGAAATGCAGATCCAATGAAGCATGCCAGATAATATCATGTTTTATCCTCTTGATCTGGAAAATAACATAATCACAATAATGTTCTTTAATATTTCTGAGGTTTGTTGTACAGTCTGAATGTTGAGCTGTTATTTCAACCGGATTGTGTCACAGCTGTTATTTCTGTCTTTCCTTTGGTACAAATTAAAACAGCCGTCTGAACTTTCTCTGGGAGTTATTATTACATGTTTTTGCCTGGGGTTGTAAAATGATTATTTAATAAAGAACCAGTACCCTTAGTGTTGAAACTGTAGAGAAGTTGACCTCAGACTGACTCAGAAACAAAAGCAGTCTCAGCTTGTAAACTTGCAAAGCTCTTCTGTTCTTTGTTGTGAAATGTAACAGAAACCAAATTCATATCCTATAAACAAATCCTTGGCATTGAAATTAAACATGATTACTAATTAGGAACAGTGTCTAACATTAAACTTGTTCTATTTGAATCAAACTGACTTGTTTTGTTCGCTTCTCTGATTGTTTTCTGTTCTCTGTCTCGTTTGACTTCCAGCGCTCTGATCTGAATGTTTTTGCCATCGTGTGCCCTTTGTCTTCTCATTACTCTGTCTTTCCTTTCCCTTTCATTCTTGTGCGGTTTCTGGAATAGAAAATCAGTGTGTATACCTACAACAAGCTCCCAGTGGGCGTCTAACATATTTTAACACTCCACAGTTTGGCAAGGGCAGAAAGTCAGCAGAGGCCCAACCAGATGTTCCCAAACTGGAAAGCCAGAATTAAACCCTGAGTCTGAACCTATATGTTCAATCAGCCTCAGCAGGTGTAAATTAGATCATCATCCGGTGGATCCCTGCCATCTTGTGGTTCAGTATTACCAGTTTAACCTTCTCATAGAGTTTCCTGGAAAACAAAATCTGTAGTTTTTTCTCGCCTGGGAAGGAAAATGCAGCTTAGGAAGTGGAAATACTTAAACATTTGAAAAATGTTGATTTGGACCACCCAACATTTACAATAAAATATTATTTCCAACAGCTTTGTGAATGAATCCATTCCACTTGATAGGAAAATACTCGTACCACTAAGATCCGCTCCGGGTTTTCCTTGTTACCTATTGACTGTTAAGAATTGGTATTCATGCTCTTATTTTGAAGTCTGTTTGCACTGCAGTTCTGTTTCCTCACCTCCACTGGTGATGCGGTGCAGCAAATGATTTTTATTATGTATATGTTGAATTTACAACATGTGCTGGATTACAACATGTGTAAATTCATTCCGAATATATTTTGTAGTTACGTCCTGCATGCTTTTTAACGAAAACTCACGGAGTTCTGTTATACTAAATCTAAATTTAAAAAAATATAGAACTTCCTGAAGCACAAAGTGTGCAGGACACTTTGAGTGAGTTAGGACAAATTTTACTCTGTTTTAACATGTTGTGTCGTTGACATGTGTCGGTCTCAACATGGTTGATTTTTAGCACTTTAGTGTTAGTTTCTGCTAATTAATATAATACTATAATATGTTGATTTGGTGTTTTAGGGTTAACAAAACTAACTTTTAACTCAGTGGTGCCTTAGAACTGGAAGTGGTCCAGTTTCAACTAAAATAATGATGTTCACCCTCTGAAAGCCTAATAGACCATTTTGTACAGAACGCCTCTGCTGGATCGAGAAGATATTTTAAATATCCAAAAAGTAAAACAACAAAAAACAATGAATGAAAAGAAAAGAAAAACCATATGCAAAAATGGATTATGATGTATATGTAAACAAAATCGCTCTTCAAAAAATATTAATCATCAGAATGGAAATTATTGAGCTTTTTTTATTTTATAATGTGATTAATTGCTTAATTACTTATTGTGACAGGTTTATCTACAGGCATTCCTTGGATGACTATCAGCTAAATGAAATGTTTCCGCTTGTGAATAATCTTCCTGTCAGTAGAAAGATGAACTTCAGATGGTTTATGTTGACGACCTCATTTCCTCTTCCTCAGACTGATGGGCAGCAGTTTAACTAAGGTCAATGATATCTCTCCATCCTTCACAGAGCAGCAACTGCTCACAGTGATGATGACGATGATCAACTAATAAAGTACAGCTAATTAGCAACACCTGGGTGCTGCTTCTCCTTTTACATTTTTACATGTAAGGAAAATTTACTTTGTTTACTCCAATACTGTTGACACTGAAACAAGAGTCAGAGCAGCTTGCAGAGTCCAATTTAACGTCTCATTGAACTTAATGGATGGTTCAGACTGTAAAAACCGTTCCCAGAAGGACTGTTAGGTTTCATCTTAAAATAAGGATCAAAGTTATGAATAACTTTGATCTGCAGCGACCCTTTCTTTAGGGGAAGTGGGTAAAATCAGAAAACTTCCAGATCTCCAGACCTATTAGGACATTAACAGAGTGTCCTAACAGTTCAGGACATTCTGTTAATTTATCCGCCTCATCTCTTCAGAACCTCCCCGCTTTGGATGCACACGAGGCGCTGGAAAACAGGAATCCTTCCAGCACACGCTGTAAATTCATACCTTATCTATGACTTAACTGCGTCTATTATTTGGAAGTCCTGGTAAATGCCTTCAGGAACTGCACATCTGTAGATACACGCTGACAGTTCCCCTGATGTTCCTGGTTAGCTTTGGATGTCTCATTACCTTTCTGTAGGAATACAGGAATACAGAAATAAATAAAAACAAAATAAATATGCAAAGAAAGGAACTGTTGAGGGTTTGGCGCGTCGGGCCGCATTCCTCTGCGCCTCAACCTGTTTTTGATGGGAAACGTCTCTTGTGTTATCTTCCTGGGCTGCTTGATGCTTCCCAGGTCCACAACTGTTGGATTTTTAAATGAACGCTAAAACAAATATCAAACTGGCTCAAGCTTTAAGGAAGGTGATTTACTGAAAGATCTGTCAGCCGTATGATCTGTGGCTGCATTGTGCAAGAAAAAGAAGCTCTTAATGTCTGAAATTAATGCACAGCTTTAGAAACAGCACAAAACTAGCAGGGCAGCTTTATTTAGGTGTAGCTCTATGAAGCCAAATATTAGTATGATATAAAGTCATGACACACCTTGTATCGAATGTCTACTAAAGAAAGTGTCCGGTTTACCGTTGGGTTTCTGTGTTTGTTTATAGAAGTGCTCATTTGTCGGATCAAAAGCAGCTTGCAGGCCGCGTCGCACTCTAATGCACAATTTAGTACAACGTGGAAACACAAAACCCCCGGCTGGAAGAAAAAAAACACAGCGGCGGGAAGAAAAGTCCCCAACATCTTGTATCATTCTGTTTGCATATTTGTTGACTCTGAATTTGCTTTTAAGAACGTGTCAGTAGTTTATACAATCTCGCGTTTCATCAGACGGACTTTGAAAGAAAACATATCTAATTAAATATTTACAGAAGTCTGTCTGTGGCAGAAACAGAAAGTAAGCAGTGAGATGAAAGCAGTAGCTAATTTAGGTAATGATTCCCTCTTTAAAAAATTAAAAATGTGATTAATCCTCCTGCTTTTCTTTCTTTCTTATTGTCTAGTCAGGAGTTATAAATTACTGACAACTTTTAAAAACACAGGAGTTGCTGCCAAAGAAACCTAGAACGTGTTTTTCTTGTCAGATATCATTCATCTCGCTTGCTTTGTGTGTTTATGGTTCCTAGACTGCAGTTATGCACTTAAAGAACAATACTCTGCATAATGATGCTGGAGCTCAGATAAATCGGGACAAATAGTCGGAGTCGATCCAGCAGGGATTCAGAGAACGAGGTCTGGCAAAAATTTCATCTTCATGAATCAGCTCTAAAGAAAAGTTGATGAAAATGTTTTCTTTTCTTGGACTGCACGCTGCTGCAAGCAGAGGTCACGGACCATAGATCCCTGCTGTCTTTAGAAAACTGGAACTTTACATCTAAAATGACTGTAAGGTGATGACAACCCTCTGCATTCTCCTGCTGCTCTCCAATTTTAAATTATTTCCAGTTATTTCAACTTTTAAACAGGGGGAATTATGTATTTTCCAGTCAGATTGTGCTTTTTTGTAATTATGTTACTTTCAATTTTAAAAATGCAACAGATATGTAAAAAACTATACAAATGTGTTTTAGCAACATCAATGTAACCAAAGTAACTCCAGTTACACTTTCACAAAAAACTGATTCCCAAAATATTACACAACACTGCAGATATTTTTATCCTTGGACAGATCTAGTTCTGGATTCCAGTTGTCTTTGTGAACTGCAGAGATCAAGTTGATTTCTTTATCTTCAGTTAAATTCAGCTTTACTTCTACTGAGAGCCAATTTGTATCTCATGACACTTTATAAAAGTCTAAAGTTTCTGCCGAATCTGAAGTCACTAACCAGATTTCAGATGCAAACGCGTCTTTCAAGCAGATGCAACCGATTTGTACCAATTTCACATCAGGTTGCAGTTTTTCTCCCATCTGGAAAGGGAAGCACCTTCTAATGAAATATTAACAACAGCAGGGTTTGTATGGTGAATTTGAAAAAGTAGTAATGGTATTTAATGCAAAACTAAAGCAATTTATGTCTGAGGTACAAAAATAATGAAGTGATTATCTTTGGACCTGAAGAGGAATGATGTAGAGTCAACACACAGCTGGAAACTAGAGATCTGGGAGTAGTGATGAACTGTGACCTGAACCTTCAGAGCCACATAAAGACGGTTACAAAGCCGGCCTTCTGTCACCTAAACAACATTATTGAAGATCTTTTTCTACTTCTCCATCAAAAGTACCATGGATGAATCAGACATTATTTAAATGATTCAAACAGCGCTGATCTTTGAGATTTGATTTTTCCCTACTTGTAATTTTTACAGTAGATTTTGTGTAATATCTGATTTAAAATATGTCTGCATGGAGAGTGAACACAACTTCAGGAGCTCACTCTCCTTAACCTGTCATTCACAGGTTGTCATTCACAATGTCACAGGGGTGTCAAACTCCAGTCCTCAAGGGCCGCTGTCCTGCAGTGTTTAGATGTGCCACAGGTAAAAAACAGTGGAATGAAATGGCTTAATTACCTCCTCCCTGTGTAGATCGGTTCTCCTGAGCCTTGCTAGTGACCTAATTATTATTTTCAGGTGTGGTGCAGCAGAGGCACATCTAAAAGTTGCAGGACAGAGGCCCTTGAGGACTGGAGTTTGACACCCCTGTCGCGAGAGGACCCACATTTGGGTCCTCTCGTGAATGACAGGTTAAGTTTCAGCTCTGTGCTTCTTTCTACCGTGTTAGAATCCAAACTCTGGATTGAACTTCAGTAGTTCATGCAAACAGCTACATGAATTAGCCTTAAAGTGTTTTTAAGTAACTCTTGGAGGAGATGAGACTCGTCTTGTTTCCATCTCAGTTGCTGCATTTCCATGACAAATGTGCACAAATCTTTGTATATATTCTGCTAATGTCAAAAAAAACACAATTTCTCATTTGTCATTTTAATTCAATTAAAGTCACACATGAATAAGTTTGTTCACACACTGACATTAGCAGAGTCATTAAAATTAATGCTGCGGTGGATGTAAACAGTTACATGAGATGCATTCATAAGCCAGCCATGGTGCCGTATATTAACATTTGCAGCGTTTTGGGGAAATTGTAGTTGGCGATTTTACAGAAAAGCTGCAGATTCAACACGTTTCAATGACACAACTTGCTATGGACTGTGATGCAGTGACAGCTCTGGTGGACACATTGAAAACAACAGAAACAAACCATCATCCTCCCAACACTTCCTGTCGTCTTCGTTGTTTTCGCCAGCAGTATCATCCTGCTGTTCATCACAATGTCTCCATTTCAGTTTCACAAAATACATCTCTTGACACAACTGGAAAACGTTTTATGGGAAAACATGAGTTTTTGAGCAAATTTATTTTCGTAATTTCAGTTTGCATAAGTTTCACAGTTAACGGAAAGGGAGTTAACCTTCTCTCTTTTCAGAGACAAATGTGGAAATGAGTGCATTTTAATTGAGCTTTCCTCCTTCAGCAGTTCTGTAGAGGAAAATACAGAACTGCCAAAACCTGGCAGGGGAGAGGAGCTGGCATGGCTGTGAGCAGAGCTGAAGTAACGTGAAGCTCAGGAGATTTATTGCTCCTCGGGGCGGACAGTATTACACTAACGCTGCCTCACATGTCGGCCGTGCAGCAGGTTAGCGTCGCCGCTCTCTCTCCCTGTGTTGGATTTCTCGGACTCCTCCAACTTTCTCACATGTTTCTAGTTGTTTATGTTCTGTTCAATATCAGGCAACAGTTTTATATGAGGCAGTTTCATTTGCTCCACTAACAACAGTAAATGTTTCACACTTTGATGCAGCAGCAATAAAAAAGGGTGATGTGATTTGGATGGAATATATCACTGACAGATGGCGAATTCTGCAGAGCAGCTGAGTATTAAAAGTGTCTTTAAGTATTTGTCCTAAGGTTTATCAGTGATTTTTCTCGATCTGTTCTTGTGGGACGACAGACAACTCTGAGCAGCATCTGATCTAACAGTTGCTGTGTTTTGCAAAAATGTCAAAGTTTTATTTAGTTTGAATTTTTTGCAATTTGATTGTATGTTAAAACTATTCAGTGACCAAAAACATCGGTCCACGTTTGTTGTGGCTGTGATTGAAATTTCTCTGCAGGGCTCTCTTCGGCCTGGCATTGCTCAGAATTATTTGTTTTTGTGGTCAGAGCAGACATGAACGCTGGAAAAAAGCTTTAGACAAATAAAAGTCTCCTGGGAAAACTGATGACATCTTCATTTTCGTCGACTCGCAGAAGCTTGAGTCCGAGCCGGCGTCCGTGCCACATGAGAAAACAGGATAAAATCATGACAGGACTTTCCCTCTCTGCCACAGTAAATGATATGAGCCATACAGAACCAAATTACATTTATGATTTACATAACGCCAACGCGGGCACGAAATCAAAGCTTCCACTGAATCATTTAGCATATTTATGTAGCTGGCAGCTTCATGGGCAGTCAGAGCTGCATGTCTGAACCCCCTCATTCGTATTCATTTGTATTTTCTGCTGACACATGCTGCAGACACGGCGACAGTCGTTTGCTCATTAGCAGCTTTTGATGGAGGCTGAGAAGCTGTGGGTGGCCTGGAACGAGACGAGAGGAGAAAAGTGCTTTCTTTCTGCTCCGATCTCTTCTTTCCATGGAGACCTGGACTCTCTAGTCACTCTGAATGCAATGTTTCTAGTATCTGTGGAGATTACACAAAAGCATTCAATGCTTTACCAAATGTGGACCAAATCCTAGCTGAAGGTTTGGTGAAGTTATTACTTTTAATCAAAAGACCATCTGAGGGAAGAATGTGTTGGGATAGCGCAACCTCACAAAGTGTACCACCAGTTTGGTCAAAGAATGAGAAAAAATGATTTAGTTCTGCAGTCAAGGGGAAAAGAACATGGCTTTCTGCTTTTATAGGATTTAATAAGGAAAGTAAGAACCAGGTGCACTTGACTGATTGATTATTGTAAAAGCAGCAACCTCTGTAAAAATGTTCAGGTCTGAAGGATAAAACTGTTCATTTCTGTAGCGAAATGTCACGTTAAAAAATCCATTTCAGTTCAATCACATACATTACAACCGACTATAGTTATCAATCAGTACATCAATACATCAAATTAGTTTAAAAAGTTTCCTTCTGTCTAAGGAAACTCTCATGCTGCATGGAGTCACCGACCTGCAGCCTTCACTCCTCCTGCGATAATCGCTGCATTTTGTCGTTGATTTTACAGCCTCATACCAGGCAAGCATGTGGCGACAGTGGAGAGAAAAAACTCCCCTAAGAAGAAGAAACCTCCAGCAGAACCAGAACCTGGGTCATCTGCCACGAGTGACCGTAGGTTTGAGAAGACAGAGCAGAAAGAAACAGATGAGCTGATCCAGGAGCAGTTTCTGGGTAAGTGAAAACTAAAAGGTCAGCAGCAGGAGAGTGAGAGCGATTAGTTGCTGGCAGCATTATTTCACCTGATGCCCTCCTCCAAACCAGAACACCAGACCAGACCGCACTTCGATGAAGAAAAGATATAAAGTTAACAATAAAAATAACACAAACTGGAGAAAAGTAGAAGAAGAAATTGAGGAAAATTGATCATCTTGTCCTCCAGTTGCCAAAAACTATAACAGCAAAACTACAGAAATAGCTCAGGATAACAGAAACCAGTTTAATTGTCAGACACGGTGTCTGCCTGAGAAATACAGTCTCTCGTTTTACTTTAGTAACCAGCAATAACCCTGCAGTCTGAGAGCGAAGTGCTCTGACAAAATTAGACATCAATGATCCACACAGCATTTAATACACAGCATTAAGTTCAATCGCTATGCACCACCTGTGAAGCACAGTTACTGAACTCCTGTGATTTGGGCTTGCTCTGCAGCACCTTGCAGACGGTCTGTGTAACAGAAAGTTCTCTAGCTGAACGGGAAAGTTGACCCAAACTGGGTCATGGACCGGACAGTAATCCCAAACAGAGCAGGAACATTACGGTCTTGCAAATGTTGAAGTCTGAACCTCAGCCTGATTGAAATCTTTAAATATTGTTGTGATTTTTGTGTTGCTTGTGGCCTTTACTCACATTAATCAGACAGGAAGCGGGGAGAGTATCAAAGATTCCCAGGTTGGAGATGAACCCTGGAACTCTGCGATGAAAACTTATTCTATTTAAACTGTTCAACACCAGGACAAAGTTTTCCATTTCAGAAACGTTGTGCAGGTCAGAGGTGAGGCTGTGATCAGTCTGATCAGGCAGAGCCAGCCAGGTGTAACCGCCAGCTGTGGTCTCATCAGGCGGAGCCCCGAGCGCCTGACAGGCAGTCAGAATCGGTTGGACTGATGTTGGTATAACTGGGTATTCAAAGACAACCACACAATTGAGTCAATAAAATGTCTTTAATTTCCGTCATGTGTTGTTAGACTGACAACATGTAATATACAGATTTGTACAGAACCACAAAGTGCCCTGCACATTGTTCGTGGGATGTTGAGGAATTCTGACTGGATGACATCTGCAAAGCATCAGCTCATTTTGGCTTTCATGAGGTTTTGTTTGTACTCATGAAAACATCTCAGCTGCTGACTCTGTCACTTGGGCTTTGATGAACCTTGCCTTTATAAGGACAAAAACGTCTACTGACATGGTACGATTATCCAGCAAGCCTTTTCACTCTCCTCTTTTGTTTCTATTTAATTTGAAAAACAAACAAATTAGGGTTTGCTTTTTTTACATGAGATCAGATTTGCTTGTCATAGTCTACACCAATAAATCTCATCCTTTTAGTCAGTTTAATCCCTAATGTCATTTACCTTTGATTCTTATATGTTTATTAAAAATTAAGGAATACCTAGTAGCCCTGGATATTTGCTGAACATTTCCTTCCATGCAAAAGGACTTTCTTGTGATCTCAAGGATTTCATGGGAAATTTCCTAGTTTGTCTTTTGATTTTGTAGTTGTTGTTTTCACACTTAATTTGTGAAATACGTGCTTAGAAAAATCAGACAAGGCGATGCGAAAGGAGCACATTGTTCTAAAAATGAGTGAAAAATCAACCAAAGTCTAAACAACTAAAATGAAAAAACTCTCAGAAATGCCAGAAAGTTGCTGACCAAACTGACTTCAGATGAAATTTGGCTGCTGTGAAGAATAACAAAAAACACAAGGATCGTTTTAAATGTTAGAGTGCTGCCTTTACTAAGGATTTTACAGTGTAGTGATAGCAATGATTTAAAAAACAGATAGACTTTCAACTAGTAAGTAGTGTGTTTATGGGGTGTCTGAAACTCTTTCTTGGTAAAACTTTCCAACAGCAATAAATGCATTTTTATGGCCTCTGCGATACAAACAGTCAACAAGTTATTTTCCCTTGGAGACCATATTTTTTATTTTTATTCATTTATTTAACCTTTATTTGACTAACGAGTTATAAAATACAAATTCTTATTTTCAATAATTCATAGAGTAAATTCTTATAATGTATGTTATTTTACCGTGTGGTAAAATAACATACAAATAAAATGTACTGTCATATAAAACATTTTGTATTCCACCAGTAATATTGAATCACTATGTTCCCCTTCATATTGTGTTATAGGTAAAATAATACTTAATTGTATTATATATTATTATATTTAATCATATTGTAGTGTAGCTTGTTAAATTGCAACATCCAGTATCAGAATGCATCATATTGTATTTAATACATTTACTGCTGAATTTTGTCAAATGTATTGTATTGTATTATATCATGTCATATCATAATGTATCGTATCGTATCAAATTGTTGCATTTTATCATATTTTTCACCATTTTAAAAATACAAATTAAATCGATGTAAAATATTCGCATTGATCATTTTTACTGGTTCATACTGCACATCTTCACACCAGTTGCACAAAATATTTTTAAAATTGTCATTTTTATTCATAGAACCATTTTATGTGTTTAGTAAAATACCGTATTGTGTAGTATTACATGTAATTACATTGTGTCCTATTGTTTTGCTGTGTATCATTTTCTGCTGCATCTATTTTACCATTTTTTATAAAATCATGATATATTGTATTATATTTCTGTAACATATTGTTCTGAACTGTGTTGCATATTTCATTAATCTGCTGAATCTCATTAAGGGCATCGTTTTGTGTTCACAGGATTTTTATTGTAACCTAAAATGTTTTTGCTGTTCATTAAAAATCGATTTATTTAAACGGAGATTTTTAAGTAAGTGTAATAAAAAGTATCCTGTTTCATCACTGATACAAAATACATTCCTTTTATTCTTCCATTATCATTTTATAAACACAAACAAATCAACGTACAATATTCACACAAATCATTTTAGTGGGATATACATCTTCACACCATTTACACACCATTTACACAAAATATTTTGGGATTTATTGTTCTGCCTGTAACAAGCTGCAGCCAGTCTGTAAACCAGTCAAACCTTTTCCTCTCTGCCCTCCTCTTCCTCCGTATCTCCTCTCTACCCGATCGTTTCGGCTTTAGTGCTCAGGATTAATATGTACACGATATACATCCATTCTTAAATACATTGCTTCCAGTCTATTTACATAAAAGAGCTTATTGATATTTCAAACGATTACAAGACGTATGTTTTAAAGTGATACTATGAGTTTTAGGGTTAGAGCTGTTTAAAAAACATCCAGAACAAAATTTAAGTTCTACAATATGTCATGAGAAGAAAGTATGCAGTCATATTTAAGGGCTGAACAACAAACCAGGCTGTGAACCACCCACAAAACAAAGAAATCAAACGGCAGATTCCCTTTGAACACATCAGCTTTATGTAATCAATCTCCCACGTCTCCATTCCTAGGGGCTTCGCAAATGGAAAAAAAAAAAACCCTAAGTTCCTCATGTCCTCCAGTCTCGTTAATGTGATTGGGAAAGCAGAGCGGCTTTCCGTCTGGTACCGGTACCGCTGAGTCTGCAGCGGCGCTCCACCTCATACACGACTGTCATCCCGGCGGATCGCAGCTGGATCTGACAGATCAATGAGGGCTTCCAAAGCCAACACAATTATGCTTTATCTCTCATGCAGCAGATGAAACTCGTTAACTGCACTGGGAATGTTCTGTATTCTTTGGTTTAGGCGTATTTGGCGTTGGATGAAAGCAGCTAAAGCCGTTCGAAGGATGCAAACAACAGTTTCCAAAGATAAACCTTAAAGGGGCAGTATTATGTGTTTTTCAGACACACAGTGTGATTTTATAGCATAATTAAGTAAATTATGCTATAAAAATGTATCAAATTTGACTTTAAAAAAATTTTGCTTCCTAATTTTGCGCCTTGAAATTGGGCCTCTGTCTCTTTAAAAACTCCTGCTCTTTCTGAAACTCCGCCCTCAGAAAGTCATCCCAACATGGCTCCTCTATTAACCCTTTATGAAATGATTACATTACCTTTAACACGTTTTTACCAGTATTTCACTGAGAAGGAGCTCCTATAATGAGCCCAGCCGTTCCACCAGGTGAATGCTAATTCCTGCTGGCTAGTCTGAAGGATCTGAGTGGGGGAGGAGCTGCATCTGGTAGGTGTGACTAGATCCACCCAGGTAGTTCACTCAACTGAATGGTTGCCATGGAGATTCAAGGATTTCTCAAACATGTAAAACAACACTCCAGGTTGGTTTTTGATGAGGGAATAACATTTTAAAACTTAATTTTACATAATAATGCCCCTTTAAGAAATATTAGAATAATGACTTTAAAATATTGATTTGAAAGGCTTGTAATGAATATTTGTTTTAATGTATTTTAGCTTAAAAAAAGAAGTTTGCTACATCAGTTGCCTCCACCTTGACAAAGTCCACATCCATCACAGCATCCGTCGGCTCTCTCTGTGGCTCGCTGAACATGTGTTTTATTTTGAAGCAGGGTGAAAAGCTCTTCCATCCCTGTGTGTCTGAAAGATGCGTGCCTGAGCGTGAGAGCGGTGGCGGCGGCTCACGGCGAACACATCAGAGCGTTTCCAATCGCTGTCCGCTTGCAGGGTTTGAAACCCACGCAGCAGCAGCCTGTTCTGTATCTTGTTAGTCTCTGTGTTTTGCTCCCTCTCAGTGCAGCCACAAGCCATTCTCTCCCTTAAAACTTTCCGTGGCAGACGGAGACAGAGGCGTCCGCCGCGCCCATGGCAGCTGCCTCCGCTTCAGATCTTCTGGCACATATGCAGCCTGGACTTGGACGAGGAGGTGGCATCTTTCCACACCTTGCAGGAGAGGCCCTTGGCGCAGTCGCAGCGCTGGAAGATCTCCAGGCCGTGGGAGCCTTTCTTTCTCTGCTTGGTGCACACTTCTCCCTGCCGCAGCACCGGCTTGCAGATTTTGGTCCAGAAGTGGCGGGCGCAGCAGTAGCCGTCCGAACAGTCGGACGAGCGCAGGCAGGAGTCGCCCTCATGACCTTAGAGAGGAGAACAGGAAATGATGAGTCAAAAAGCAGCCAACAGCAAAACAACAAAAAGTACTCACTGGCCCAAAACCGTTTTGGATTTTGTGAACTGAAAAGTGTGGAGTGCATGTGCATTCAGACTCCTGTACTTTAGAGAGCCATCTTTCATTCACAGCTGTAGGTGTTTGGGGTTTGTTATTATGAGACTGTAGCAGAAGTCTGAAGAAAATCTAAAAACGTCCGTAGAAGAATTAAACACTTTCACACTGTAAAACATTTGAGCTGCATTTTGTTGTATCAACTAACTTCTACTCTTTAACCCTCTAAGGTCTTGGGTCTGCACACACTCTCCAGAGCAGGCATTGGTTTTAGAGGGTTAAGTCAAACAAATTTTGCAAGATATAGATTTTTAACTTACATGTTTGAGTTTGTGAAAGAGAAACAGAGCAGTAAGTTGTGTTGCTAACGGCAGTGGGAACTTTTTCCCAGGGTGCTTAGCGGCAGGTTTTTGTATCTTGTGTACTACATTGACTTGCCTCTGGTGTGTTATTAAGGCAAATGCTCATTTTAATATAAACGTCAGTTTGCTATGGTTGAGTACAAGATCTTCTCACATTGTTTAAATCCCGTTCAAAATAAATTTTTCTGAGAATTCAGTGTGATGTTCCATCAAAAGTATTATCAGATATTTTGTTTATGCAAGTTGAAACATGAATTTTAATTCTTTTAACTTAAAGTAGTTATAGTGATTTGATAACAAATGCTTCCTTATTCTATTTTTTAGATACTTTTTCTGACATATTAAAAGCAGCAGGTGAACCTTCATTTTCAAGTTGAGCCACTTTCACATGTTTAACAGTGCACATGAAAGTCAGTATTACAAATGTAAAAGTTGGTTTAAAACTTTTGCACTGTTTCTTTTCAGCTTGGTGCGTTGTGTGTTCAGATGTGAGTCTCACATTAACATAAATCAGGTGACATGAGTGGTAACCTGGAGTCTCAGTGACTTATTAGCAATATAGAAGCTAACCCCCATTCTGTGGTTGTTCTTATGTTTCACATAAAGTGTGCTGCTCCCTGTGAAACTGCCGTCACGGCTCCAACTAGGTGCAGAAACAGCTAAAGCTTTGTGGTTTTGTAATGTTATGCTTCGGGTACACCATTGCTGACACAAGAGCAGAAAGCCAATTATCAACATAGTTTGTGGACTGGCAGCGTCCATGAATACTTACAGACCTCCAGAAGGGGAACAACAGACAGATTCAGACCCCTTCAGGCTGAAATCTTACCCTTTAGCACATGCTTAGGCTGGCCCCTCCCTTTCTTCCTCCAGCTGTGGTCTTTGGTGGACAACACACTGGGGTTATCTATTGCAGAGATGTGAGGCGACAGCACGCTCTCAGAGATGGAGACGCAAATATCTGCAGCGAGAAAGAAAAGAATAGACATCAAGGTCATTAAAAACAGAAGAGGTTTTAATCTGCCTGCCGTCTTTGGCTGTTTAACAAATCGCAGATTTGTTGGAGTTTATTTAGATCACATGATTTTTGTTTTGCAGACCTTTTCATGGAAACAATAGAGATTCTTAGAAAGACTCTTCAAAAGACCAGAATGTACTGCAGGCCTGAGACACACGACTTTCGGGAATGCTGAGCACTTTGGGAACTGAACAGAAAACTTTCAGTAGAATATCAGAGAAGGAATCCTGAACCTTTTTCCTCTCTTTCCAGCTGCTGCTGTATTAAAAACACCCATTATGTGGGTGTAAAGACACTGAACTTAAGAAGATTTTCAGGACACATGTCAGATGTCACATCTTTGAAGTATATTGGTTTCTGATGCAGCCATGGTTTGAATAGAGTATCTGTATTGGGGTGAAACGTGTGGAAACCACAGTGTTCAGCTGCATTTTATTCATTCTGATATTCATTGATCAAATATATGAAGGCCCCAAGTGGTCAAAGAATCGTTTTCTGAGTATTAATTTCAGTTTCAAGCATCCAGCATGCAGAAGTGAGTGAAGTATCTGGATAAAACTAGACCATCTTGTTATTGTTGCATAGATTCTGTAGCAGTGCTGCAAATGTGTGTGACTGAGCTGGTCGTGAAATTTTCTGATGTGTGTTAAAAGCTGGAGTTTTATTTTCCTGTTGTTTCATGAAACTGGAACAAACATGTATAAGACAGAAAAATTGGAGAACAAAATGCATTTTGCATGCTTTTTGGTAGCTGTACTAAAGCACAAGAGCAGTTTATTCAAGTTGAATCAAGAATTTAAAATCTTCTAACTTAAGATAAGTAGTTACTTTAACTTGATAATGTTATTGAAAACAATATAAAAATGTGCTTGTTCAACTGGTGAGGACAGTTTTCCTACATAATGTGAAATAATCACTTAGTTTAAATTACCGTATTAAGTTATAATAACTCAATTTAAGAATAATGAGCTATCAGAACTTAAAAACAATGTTTAGACAGCTTGTTTCATGTTAAATCAATTTGATGAACTTTAATTTCTTATGTTAATTTTCACAGCAGCAGATTAACCGTCATTTTCAAGTTGAGCCACCTCCAAATGTCTTTTATGTATATTTATAGAAAATACAGAATTAGAGACACCAGAACTCACTGCTGATTTCTAACCTGGAGTTTTGGTTTAATTAGATCTTATCAGATAAAATGGATCAGTCTGTTGAGTAACACAGAGAGAATGTGCCTTTGATTAGTTTTCTGTTTTTTCTCGTTTGATTGAGCCTAAACATCATTATAGATTGGTGTTTATTTTCTAATGTGCATGCATGTTAATACTTTCTTTCTGTAACTCAATCTTGTGCAGTCTTGCAGTGTCTAGTTTATTTCTGTTTGGTTCATTCGCTGATTTGTTTAGATGGCTCTCAGAAACATCGCTCCATCTTCTCTGGTTTACATCCAACCAGCCCACAGAGAAGTTTCACTGATAGGAGAAGAAATTTTAGCTCAACTCTAAACTTGTTAAGGTCGACAGAAACACTCAGGATATCATTCATAACACTTAAAACCAAAATGTTAAAGGTTTGGTGCTCCACCTTTATCGATTATTTATCACTGTTGCCATGCCAACAGTCTTTTGCTAATTTTTTCTGCTTTTCTAATTTCTTCTACCTAATTTTTCAATAAAGCAGCATTCTTGGGTGGCAATGTGTGTGAAAACAGAAATGTGTCCACCTTAAATATTGGACTAACATGAACGACTTTTACCCAGAACTTTGTATTTTAAAATTTATTCTTAAATTTAAAATTTCTCACTAAGTGAAAAACATGGTTTTAGGGCTTCTGGGCAGCTTCGTCACCCAGAAAGAGTTTTACACAGCAAGTAATGTGTGAGAATGTAAAAGAGAAGTTTTATTGTTCTGATCTCTTTAAACTAATTTAAATAATAAACTAATGCCGTTTGATAACTAGGATCTGTTTGATTGTATCTTTGATTAAAATTAAAAGTTTTTTTGTAAATTGACTTGAATATGGAGTGAGGTTTATTACCATGTTTAAGATAAAATACAGAAATATTGAACTGTTTTCCAACATGGTTGGGAAGAGTATGATGTATAAATCTATTGATTCACTGAAAATAATAAATCTTTGTGAGTGTGTGAGCTACAGGACGGTTTCTGTACGAACACTGCTTTACAACAAAGGCTGAAACATTCACCAGTTAAGGTTTGACTCAGTCAGGCTTTTGATTTTAACGTACTTACTGCAGCAGCATTTAAATCAGGACAATACTCAGTCACTGTGTGAGGTTTTAAATCTCAAACATTTTAACTTCCTGTCCTCCGAGTGTCTGCAGGAAACACATAAATCCCTTTACAATACTTTAAACAGTCATTGTTTATGGACATTATTTATTATTACCAATAAAAACAGGAGTTATACACAAAGTTTAACTCAGGATTTATAAACACCAGCTGGTGATATGTAAAGATCTAACAGTGTTTATAAATTCAGCTGTAAATAGAGGCTTTGAATGCAACTCTATGCACTTCCTTCACTCGTAACTGTTGAGTGATATCACAAGAAACAGCAAGAAGATCAGAAATATTTTGTTATTCTACAGCTAACCCAGTATTTAGGAATACAGAAATTGTTGATTTTTTTTTTGTCAGACTGAAAGTGAGGCAAAGACTCCACACTATTTCATCTTGCCAGCAAATTTCTTTGGTGCATGAAAATGTGTAGTTTTAAGTAAATTATGTTTCATTATTGCCTTTCTACACGTCTGAATCTGTAGCAAACATAATAGGATTTCTAGCGAAGCCAGGCTGCTGAGGATTGTTTTAGCAACTCAAACCACAAAGACGAAACGTTGCTAAAATACATTATGTAAGTGATGCACAAAAACAAGGACTTGATATTAACTTTTCTTAATCTCATGCTATGCTATGCGGGTTCTCGGTTTGCACTAATGAAGATTTGCACAGCAAGGCAGGCTAAATGCTAAGTGCAAGTCTTTCATCACTTCACAGATGGTGTGTAGATAATTGATTTTTAACACTTCACTCCTCGGCTTCATTTGTTTATGAGGACAGTTCGATTTGTCACTGAATCAACAGGAAAATAAACAAGAACAAATTTTTATTAATGTTTTAAACAGAGGTGAGACTCAATTATCATTTTAAATTGAGTTATCTGTAATGAATTACAGATAACTGTAATTGATTAATTGGATTTTAATTGAAAACTATATATGGACAAACAAAAGCAACATTTTCAATTCAAAAAAATATTTTTGCTGCTAAATTATTGAATAAATACTTATTTCATTCATGATAACTTATGAAATTTCTGTGGACGCTAACGCTAACAGTGGCGACTTCTGCAATGCTGCTACATCTTTACCATTGAGTAGCTTAGCTAATAGGTTAACTCAATTTAGAACAACTTGAACACAACAGTAGCCCAGTGTCCAATCAGATTGGTTTTTAAACAGAAATGAACCCCGGTGCTAAGAAGCAGCTTTGGCTTTGCTGTCTATTGCTGTTTATTGTGCATCAGCTTTACAGGAGTACCAGAAACAACTGAATACAAAGGTTCCAGCTCAAAACGTTTGAATGTAAAAAAAAAAAAAAGTGATTGACTCAAAATCTATGTAATTAATTCATCAAAGTTAACATTTTAAGGTTCCGGCCCGAGTTTTAATACTTGCTTTATGTCTTTTATTTATCTTATTTTTGTAAAGTTTTTGTAAACTTGTTTTTTGAACGTGCTTAATAAATAAACTAGACTCATATCTGATCCAAAACAAACAGAGTTTCCAGTCTAAATCAGTTTGGTGGTAAAACGCCTCAAAGAAAAGAAATCCAGTTATTGAATTCAGTGTTGAACTTCTGCATAATTAAAATGAAATGAGAAGCAAGTGTGCGTGCTCACAGTTACTGCAGCGGTTCCCAGGGCAGCACATGGCGTCCCGGTGGCAGCGCTTCTTCCTGCGGCGGCAGGACAGGCAGCGCGACGAGGCCTGCTGTTGGCTGTGGCAGTAGCTGCCGACGCTGCACTCCTTGTCATTGCTGCACGGATACACCTGCTGCACACACAAACAAAACTGTTATTAAACTTTGTATGGCACAAAAACACAAAACTGTAAATATTTACATTTTGTTTATGAAATCTTCAACTCTTTAAAAAATAATTTTATTTTAGTGAAACATGGCAAATGAAATGTTAGGAAATTCTTCTATTTGAATATTAAACCTGTGGGTTTCACATTAAAACCAAAGAAAAACACTGAGGTGAAGTTTGAGTTGTACTGAAAAGAACTCGATAAATAAGTAAGACTTTAAAATAAAAATTAAACATCAGCAAAAAAAGTCAGTAAAACTAGATTGTTGTTTTATTGAGCGAAAGAAAAATCAGAAGTTTCAAATTACAAAGTAAAATTAAGTATAAACATTTTAACATTAAATTTCAGTATAAGAAATGTTAACTGGAAATACTCCCCAAGAAATTAATGTTTGAAATTTTTATTTTTTAAATAATTTTCTTATTTTATTTAAATTTTTTTGATGAATTCAAATAATGAGCTAAAAGAATATAATCAACATAAAGGTGACATGAAACTGTGATGTAAAAGAAAAGGCAATACTTCAGTTTAAACATAAATAAATAAATAAATAAATAAATAAATACTGTTTTTGTATTGAAAAATTAATCTGAACTGAATAGTACACCTTTATCTCCATAAGAACTGAAAGTCTTTCATTTATTGTACCCTCAATAATCAGAATCTAAATCAATTTTCAGAATGCCAAAGCCTTCCATGAAACCCTGAGATAATCATCTGGATTTGGTTCATTTCATAAATAAACTGAATTCAAGGCATCATGTCCACTTAACAAGGTTAATACGTCTAACCTGTGAAAACACTAAAAATAACCAAACTGCATCCAGAGTTTGCTCAGCACATGTTCCTCCGTTCCCAGCGCTGAAAGCACCAACTCTGTCCTCATCGAACCTGCAGTGCTGTGAAACGTTGCACTTTAATTTGTCACAAATTCAGTTTAATATCAGACTGACCACAAATACAAAACATTATTGCTAATTAACTTGTTGAAGAGGGAATCCAATCAAGCTGAACTGATCCTGAGTGAAAGCAAAATGGATTTCTTTGGGTTCAGAATCAATAAATCATCATAAACAGAACCCATCCGACATGAAGTAGGCTAAAAAAACCTCAAAAAGCAACACATGATGACATGAGCTGAACAAATTTAACAACAGATGAGAAACAAAGTCAGACAGCAATTAAGAAAAGGTGACAGTGATTTCTGAAGCTTTAAGATTCCAGTGAGCTGCAGAGAGAAGCATCATCTAAAATGGTGAAAACATGGACATTTAATCTCTGCAGACTTTGATTATCCTCGCTGGGGTCAGAGGTCATGATTCAACCCAAAAAGAACACAAAGATGAGTCTAATGCCTGGGTCACACTGCAAAATTCAAAACCTAAGACAACACGCCACAGAGGAACCGATTTCACTCACCAACATTCAGATGAAAAAATGGAAATCTCTCAAAATCTCTCGAGACCAAACGTGACTTCAGAGTAAACAAACATGGCCTACCGGGAAGAAGCAATGGCGACAGTTTGTGGATTATTTTTAACGGAGAAAAACGACTCAAAACCACGTCTGGTCCCCCCTGGAAGATGTTTGGTCTTCTGCATTTTGGATTCCTGAATGTTGTTTCTGCCACTTTGCTCTCTGATTGGCTACGCGTCACATTCACCAGGCTGCGTTCTCGTTTGTCGGCGGGAAAACACCACACACGCTGAGGGCCAAGACAACCCGACATGGTGAATATCCCCGATCAGAACGGTCCAAATCACTCTGAACACACGGCAGGAATATCTTTAGAGCCGTCACCATAATCGCAGCATCCTCAAGATTGTCGGAAAATGGTGTCAAAAATCTGAATAACTATCTTTCCATGTGAAGCAGACATTCCCAGAAAACAAATTAATGACCAACTAATGGCTCAAAAGTAAAACCAAATGGAGATTTACAGTGGTCTAGTCAAAGTCTTGACTTGCATCTACTGTGATGCTGTAAAATTACCTTAAACAAGTTGTTTGTGCCTGAAAACAATTCTGCAAAAAAGAGAGAGCCAAAATTCCTCCTCTGAGATGTGAAGGACTCATTTTCACCTGACCCTGATGGCGATTAAACTAGCTTCAAGCTATTTGATTAAAATAAAAAATGAAGCGTTTTCTGTGTAATCTAAAGAGCTCAAACAGTAGAAATACACCGAATAAAATAAATACTGTAGCATCGCTGCTTTGACTTCATCCTTCCAGAACAAAAGTGGAACCAAAATGAAAAGTTGCTCTGATAGCTTCAATATAAAACAACCATTAAACTAAACCTAAAATAACTGGTTAAACTGGACAACAAGGCTGTGCTCCTACATAAGGCTTTGTACCAAAGTAAATCTTAGCCAAACACAACCATCTGTGTTTCTTCATGATTTATTAGAGATAACTGCACCAGACTCTCACTGTTTTTGAGTATTTTTATACTTGCTTTAAGTTCCCAACGTTTCTTTTTTACATCAAAATAATCTTGATTGGAATTGTTCTTTCCCTAAACTGTTGCCTGCAACTGAAAATAAATGTGATTAGGAATGCTTCCCTTTCACTCAGGCCTCACAAAGTGTTCAGAGTTTTAATGAGCTGGAACTGAAGGGAATTTTAGCAGGCAATCATTTTCCTTCATAGTTCATTTAGCTGAAATTCGACTTTGGTTTTTTCAGAAAGAGTAAATAGACTACAAAGTGCAGCAGCGGATATAAGGAACTGAAATCATTAGAAAAACAAAAAGACACACCTTAGCAGTTACAGCATCCACATTTTCCACATACAGAGAGAAGTTTTATTGGAACCAGTATCTTTCCTTTCACATGCAAGTCCTTTTGTTCTTGGACTTGGAGCGGAAGCAAAGGCGCTTGGTGTAAAATGCACCACAAATCAAATAAACTTTGTAGATGTATGAAATAAAGTGATGAAATTTGCACCGAGTTAATAGAGAAATAAAGATGTGAAAACTCTGAGGTGAAACACGCTGACATTCACGTCCTATTATTAATAACAATAATAATAATAATAATAATTATTATTATTATTATTATTATTATTATTATTATTATTATTATTATTATTATTATTATTATTATTATTCACCACATATTTACCTTTAAAAGTTTGAGAGATGATCAAAGGTGTAAAGTTTTCCCACCAGATTAACACCAAAAACATGCTAACAGCGAGGCGGGGGAGGAACCGACATGAACGGCGTTGAGTTTCAGGCGAGCGCGTTGGGCTGCTGCACCGCATCCACATTCAGCTGGCACTGCGCTGACAGACCTGATTTACTGCGGCTCACCACTGACAAACATCAACTATTCAACTCGGGACTGCGCATGACATGACCCAACTGAGTCTGGGTGAAATAATTACATCCACACTCTTAGAGAAAAAGAACCTGGGTTCAGCGTATCAGCGTCCGTAAGGATGGGTGGTCGCGCCAAACAAAAAACAGGGAAAAAAAACTAAACAAAACGGGGATCAGTTCAGACAAAAATGTTTAAATCAACAGCATTAATATTCCAGTATGTTATAATTTCTTTCTTCTGTGCTTCAGCTTTGGAAAATTAAGATGATTGGAGCTTTCTGGACGGTTGCCAGTCTGACTCTTTGAAAACAGATGGAGTCGCTGACAGAGCCAAAGAGAAATTAGCTTGAATTCAAGCTGAATGCTCATCCATCATCATGTCAGATTCCAAGAAATCAAACACTTAACGTGTTGATGGAAGTAACAGAGCCATGGTGTTTTATAGATTTTCTCTAATGCTTCTTAAAGGTGGTTGTTAGAAAGGCTTTATGTACTATAATAAAAGGGAAAAAGAGGGAAACAGCTTTTTATTAAAGCTTATCCTTTCACCCATGTCTCTGTACCTCATTATTAGATATATTTTCACATAATTAAATCTTTTTGCATGGATTAAAATGGCATAAACTTTGACTAAAAACAATATTCCATAAAAATAATAATGACTTGGATTTGATTCTGTTCAGTGAAAGCTTTGCCATTTCTCCCGCCACAGCAGCTGGTTTGGAGTTTAACAAACTTGCTGGCTCACAGACACCAATTAAAATGTCCTGAGTGCCACAGTTTAATGTTATGAGTTTGTGTCACTTTTACTGTGTGTTTTATTTCAAAACAAAACACTAAAAATAAAAAGCTTCAACATGGAAAGCAGAGGAAGAGCTGAGCAGAGAGCTGCTGTACTCTGGATTTATAAATGTCAAGATTTGTTCATCAACTCTGTTGGCTCTTTTAATATCTCCAGTTGGTGTTTAAAAACAGTCAACAGCAAAGTTTATAAACACAAAACCCCAGCAGGGATTTCACAAACAGCAACTGCAGCATTTATAAATTAGACATCATCAGTCTGTGATACGAGGAGCTGTTTGTAAAGCTGCACGGTCAATATTTTGAATTATTTAGCCTGTTGCCTGAGAAAATTATGAAGGTTATTTTTCATATTTTCATATGTTTATACAGTTGTTCATAAATGTCACAGTTTTAAACTAAATATTTAACCCGGAAGTTAATGGATATAACAAATGGATTAAATATTGGCTTATCGGTCTAAACTAAACTTTAGTTTGGATCCAAACTAAATATTTAGCTAACAAGTTAAATATCAATAAATATCTATAAACAGAATATTTATTTGAATTCATAAGTATTCAAATAAATATTCCAGTGTGGCCAGTGATAAAAAACAGACTCGGAGGAATTTATTTATCAACATTTGGTCAACAGCAGGTTGTATTTTTCCTGTTAAATCCTATTGAAGCAGCAGGATGAGGTTAATGTTATTATTTTTCTTTTTGGGTTTTGTGGACCAAACTCTAATGCTGACCAAAAAACGAACTCTGATCCACCTATAAACTGGTTTTGGTTCTGTTGAGATCTGAATGCATGTGAACACCAAACGGACGGGAGACCGCTCCAAAAGCAGGAAGTGGACTACAACGCAGGGCATTCTGGGTAAATAAAACCAAAACAACGCATTAGTAGCAGAAATGACTCGTAGTCGTCAGGCATCGATAAAATCTGACGCTACTCAGATTTTACTGAAGAAGGAAGTTGTGTTCAGTGTCTTCAAAGGTTTTTATCTCGTTTCCTTCAGTGGTTCTTGGTGCAGCGCCCCCACAGGCGAGGAGGGGAACAGGTTTCTCAAATCTTTTGGAGAATATAGAAATCTTATTACAATTCTGTCGGTTTTAGTTCTTCATTTAACATATAAAATGTTTCCCATTCATGCAGTGAATTTATATGCATTTTGTTCCATTATAGACTGCAGCTCTGCTATGTTGCATAATACATTACAAGTCACTGAAGGCAGGTGATAATGCTGCACACCTGGATGTAATTCTAGATAGATTTAAAGGTATTAAAAACCGAGTACAGGCCACATCTTTCCTGTTTACCGAACAATGTCTCTAGAAAGCCATCTTTAACAACCTTCAGCACTCTCAAAGCACAAACTGCCATTTAACATTTCTGTCTGAGGACAGATTAAACGTGTAATAATCTGGCTTGGAGTCTCTGGTTTTTTGAAAGGACCAGGTTGTCTGCCGTCGGTCTAATCACCTCCGGCTCCAGCCTCTGCCTAATGAACCAACATTAAGATGGTCCTCAGACTGATAGTCATACTCCTTAATTAAAACAATATGTCGTAATTCCGGCCTTAATCTGATTAAATACTTCATAAATTTTGTGAAAATAGTTTTTCTGAATTAAAGCATTAACTTCAAAGCTGGGCTCTGTTTATTAAGAGAGATGCGTGCATTCCTGAGGGCTGCTGGGGCAAACATAAGCAGATGAATTTGTTGGAAATATGAGGAGAAGTTTGGGAATTTGCAGCTGGAATTTTTCTCCCCTGACAAGAAAAATGTGCTGTTATCTAAATACTGAGACAAGCGGGGCCAGCCACATGCTGGGCCACTTCAGATCTGTCCGTCCGGCTGAGCTACACTTTCAGATCAGCAACAATGAATCTGAAAGGCTGGCGCAGACCTGAGGACACCTCTTCCATCAAAAACCAAACTGAAAGACAGATCTGAGCGATATGGGACCTCCAACCGCAGCTGATAATCTCCCCTGTCGCGTTTTAAAGCACCTCGTCTCACTTCTGAGGGACATTCGGATGCATCGTCCCCATCTCATATCTGCTCCCTTATTTTTGCCTTCACACATAAAAGCGCGGCCCCTGGATCTAAACACGGTGCGTGCTCTGCGCCCTGCCCTGCATGCTGGTGATAAACAGACACAGGTCCATATGGGAAACCGCGGGTCTCGTGTCGGTGAAGACCCGCTGCTTTGAAGAGAAACACTAAATGTGCGGGAGCAACAATCTACAAGGGATTTACTGCAGGATCTTTGAACAATCCTTCCCGTATTTACCTCCATCTACCCATTCCTCAGTTATGATGTCATTTCCAAGGAAGTTTTCCGTTATGCTTATAAATAACAGCAGGAATGTAATTTCTTCTCGGGTCTAGTCTGCATAAAAACTCTAAAAAATATAACAATGACAGCAAAAGAACACATCATTCTAACAGAACCATCTGTTTCAGTTTAATTAGTAAAAATTCTCCTCTGGCTGCAGTGATTATCATGGTGATTAGAAACTGAAAATCCAGATGTAGTTCTCACTGCTTTCACAGTTCTCTGCATTTATTTCTGAAGATAATGATGCTGCTATCTCGAAGGTTTATTTCAGGTTAAATGATGTCAAATCGGATTAATTTCTTTGTCATAAAAACCTCCAGTCGGTCATGGCAGATCAGTGTTGTAGTACTCGAGATCGGTCTTGGTCTCGAGACCATTTTTTTGATGGTCTCGTTCTCGTCTCGGACTCGACCGCATTTGGTCTCGGTCTTGTCTCGGTCTCGGGCGCTGAGAACTTGGCATTTTATTTCAAGACCAGTCGAGACCGCAACTGTTAAAATATCACTAAACATACAGTACACTATATAGTTTATTTGTTAACATCTTTGTTTTCAGTGGATGCAAAACGCACCGATTAAAATCCAAGCAACTACGTGTTTCTGTTACTCCCCCCTCCCCTCCTCACCTTTCACTCTCCCTCCTCCTCCCCTCCCCACCTTTCACTCGCACGTGGCGCTCCAGGACATGCGCAGTGGTTTCCTCTCAGCGGCAAAAAATGTTTGTCTAATCGTCAGTAATATAATAGCGCTCCATAAATCATAAAAAATCCTCCGATGGCCACAGCTAACTCAGCAGCGCTTCGCTTTCACAGACGGTAGACAACGTCTAACTTTTTTCGTCACTTAGAAAAGTAGCTCAAAGAAGGTAAGCTCCGTTAACGTGATGTTATCAAAGCTGGCTGCAGAGACACATAAGCATTGTGATGAAAAATGTTATCACTCACTGTGCTGAATTATTTTGCGGAGATGTTGACTGACTTGTCACATATATGGGACAACGCTGTGTCCAAAAGTCTGCAATATATTGATGCGACATTCATGAACAGTACGATTCATCTGCTCATCTCTTTATTTATTAGATAGGACTGGAGTCCTGAGAGTCGTTCTGTTAGATCACCATACGCTGTCAGAATAGCATACATACAAGTTATGACGAAAATAAGTCATTAAATTGTTTTAAATGATAACTATATAGATATACATGCGTTGTCGTGGTTTCAAAGTGTATTTAAAGCAGGTCTGGCTGCAGCTGCAGTCAACTACAACACACGCCTGTGTAAAACTCATTAACCTACTTAACCGCTAAGTCAGGATGCCATACAGCTGTTAATAAAGTGTATGACTATCTACGTAATGATTCTATGTTGCTGATTAAATAAAATTATATGGTAATGAGTGTGTGACAGATATAGCCGTGAGTTTGTGCTAAGCGTATGACGATCTGACAGCGTATGCTGACCTGACAGAACAGAGCAAGCAGATCGTAGAACAGAGATGGAAGCATAGCAGAACCAAGAGTTTGTACTGCTTTTAATATTGGTTAAATTTATTAAGTATTTAATATCTAGGTGTTTTTATGGGAATATGGGTCTTTCAGATCAATTTGAGAAGTAATTTTGATCATATTTCACATTTTGTCGTATCATGTAGCGTGAGCCGCTGGTCTTGGTCTTGACTTGGTCTCAGACCCTAAAAGTCTTGGTCTTGTCTCGGTCTTGATACACTCTGGTCTTGGTCTTGTCTTGTCTCGTGTTAGGTGGTCTTGACCACAACACTGTGCTCACAATGAGCCCAGTTCTGGTTCTGCTACAGGTTTCTTCCTGTTAAAAGAAAGTTTTCCTTTCCACTGTCGCTGCATGCATGCTCAATGTGATGGACTGCTGTAAAGCCAACAACACAATGCAAACGATTGTCCAAGAAAAAGTGAATGCTGGTCGCAGAGCTGAACGGATCGGTCCAAGATATCGAGACTAAGTCAGTATCAGATCAATGACAGTCGAAACGTTTTATGATATACGAAACCAAATCATGTCAGTAAAACTTTTGACACTCGTCTCACTGTGAGTAACTTCACTGAATGAAACTTTTTACCTAAAATTCATCAGACCAGACACAAACCAAGAGATCATATTGGAGTGAGACGTCTTGTTTATACACCAGCTTCGTTGCTCTGATGTCACAGGAAGTATTTTATAAACATTTCCTACTGTAAATATTAGTTTAATAAATTTTATATTGGGGAAAAATGATTTACAGAAGTGTTTTTTCTGCCTGAATTAGTTTTTTGTTGTTGTCAGTATATCATTTCTTTGCAAGAATTTTTATTTTTATAATCGCCATTAAATACCAGAATGTTAGGGAGTGTTGGAAAGGACAGAAGGTTCTTAAAGAGACAGAGGCCAATTTCAATGCGTCAGATATGATTGTGACACAAAATCAATATTCTTTAAAGTTATACTTGCATCAACAACAGAAGGTAATATAGTTATTGATGCTATAAAAGGGACTGTGTGCCTAGAAAATACACAATACCCACATGAGCCGTAATTCAGCTGTAAAGACCAAAGTCCTAAAACGGGGAAAGGTGAAATCTTTACTTTTCACGATTCCCCTTCAGTTCAGTCATTTTTCACTCTGTCTCATGATGGCAGGAGCAGCGTCAGAAACCTGAAGCTATGAATGGTGTTAATGAGCACCGCGGGCTTGAAGGAGTCAAATAAACAATGTGGCTGAGTAAACAGACTTCATGCCCTGGAAGCAGAAGACGGCCAGTATCGGGTAACATAGGGATGATGGCGCACCAGTCACTCACACCGCCTTCAAACGCTGCTGCTTTCATCACGCAAAACACATGTGTTTACAGCCAAGTCGCTCTGAGACTCCAGGAACGGCAGCGTCTTCAGCTCCACGCTGATCCCACACAAAGAAGAGGAGTCAAAGAGCATCATGGGAAATCCGGGCCTGTTTGCCTTTTAAGATAAACACAGGTCTCCTCTGTCATCAGAGGAAACACCACACATGAGGGTCCCGAAGCGGTACTTCAGGTTGTGTGAAGTGAGGTTGGGCAGAGTAGTCCTGAGCGGTTAGTATCTTACTCTGAGAATGATCTTCATTTTTGACATTTTGACATTTGTCTCTGATGGATCTTCTTATCTTTGTTTTATTAATTGTCATGTTTACGTGAATGTGTTGGCTGTCAGCACTACTCGTTGCAAATGGATTGTCCTTCAGGGACACAATAAAGTGGACTGAATTGAATTGAATTGAATTGGGAGAAATTCTCACAAAGTTGTTTATTTTTTTAAAACACAACACTTTTCCATCAGATTGTTACTTTGACTGGGACACTTGGCATAAACCAAATGTTGCAAAAACTCTACTTTTACTATTTTCTCCACTAATTGTTTTTGAGAGTATCAATAAATATCAATAAGTTTAACAAATATGATGAAATACTGTGTGCTTTTTAGTCACACTTCTTTATGTGACACATTAATAATGTAAATGCAGGATTTGTGTTTGTTTGGTTCTGATTGCTGTCACAGCCAGACAGTTACATAAAAAAGTGATAAATAGATTTTATCATCACTTTTATCAAAATATTAGCAAACAATATTGCAATAAAACTTTAAGTATCACCCACCTGTAATCTGATGCAGAACGAAATTCACCAGATAACTCAGAAATATGTTTGATGTGTTTCAGATCAGAGATGCTCACTCCTGCAGGTTCATTCAATAATGTGATTTATTATCGACTTGCTGTTTTTCTGTGCCTGAGCCAAATGAAGGAGGGAAACATTAGCATTGGCTAGCATAGCCAGTGCTAGCATTTTCCTGTCTGGAGCAGGGAAATACTAACATGTTTGGGTGTCTGTTCCTCCTCTTCACTCACAGAAATATTGTTGTAAATTCTCTAAATGGCTTCTTAATCTGTAAATAATTGACATTGTGGCATAAAAAAATAATATTGAGGCTGGAACTGGAATATTGAACTGGAAATCTAAAGAAATAGAAAGTTTCTTAGGTTGTTTTCACACAGTCGGGTAGACTAAGTTTTATTGGGAACTAAAGTTACAACATTTGTTACATTTTCAGCTGCTGTGGTTTATGTTCATATTACACTGAGTCAAACGATCTTAACCTTTTTAGAAAAGCTGTTCCCCTCCTCACCTGTGGGGGCGCTGCACCAAGAACCACTGAAGGAAACAACCTGAAAACCTCTGAAGAATAAACTGAGTTCTATGTGGTGTGGTAGTTTAACAGCTAGAGGTTTTTATTAATCTTAAATGAGAAGCCAAAGGAAGATTCCTGCAGAATGGAGCAAAGCAGTGTGGCCCCTCCGCCACCTCATGCTGCCTACTGCCATCATCCTAAAAAAAATACTCAAACTTTCTCCTTTTTTACAAGTAAACTGGTATTTCTATGCATTTCTAGTTCTAATACGGCGCAGTCAAAGAGCAGCAATCAGACCCCAGCAGTGTCTGTTCTCACATCAAAATGATAAACTTTCTACTTCCTGTCCTTTTCCTTAACAGTCGCCTTCTGGAGACAGAGGAATCCTAAATGGACATCTGCTGCCCAGATTGCTCAATAAAGTTAATCTTTATTTTCACTGAATAAAGTAACTGGTCAGATCTGATGCTTCCTGCCTGGTTTATACACACATGCCTGATGAAGTCTCTTCTAAGGCTGCGTTCACACAGCGGGTCTTCATGCTCAGTTCCAATTCTTTGATTATTTTTTTCTTTTATGTGGTCGTTCATATTACTGAATGATGACTTCTATATGAACGGTTCACAATCCCAAACAAGAACGCAGACATCACACAGCAGCGCACTGTTTATGAAAGTAATAACGGACGCCGATCAAATGAAAGCACAAGCAACAGAGATTACTGGAGCATTGACTACAACGTCTGCAGAGGAATCTGTTTGTTTGTGGAGTCTGAACTGTGAGAGGTGGAACTGTAAGGTGATGCTTCTCCGACTTCACCCCTTCCTGAAATTCATAGTTATAATTTTCAGTCATTATTTACGAGCAGATCTGGCTTCTTGTGGTGCAGAATCGCAATGCATGTCTCACGACAAAGACATAAAAGTCGGATAAAATGCGACAGGAAAGTTCAAACCGCAGACTCTTTGAAAACCATTTTAGATCCACATAAGGAAGTGGCAAGAACTGGATTTTGGGGGAAATGAAAAGATCAGAACCGGGCCGTTCAGACTGGCTTGGAAAAGTCAGATTTGGGTTTTCCTGCTGTGGGAACGTAGCCAAACTTCTCAGAACCACAAAGATGATCCCCAAACCCTTCGACTGGTGATTCAAACAAACAATAGAAAACTGATTGATTTGAAAACCTTTTGGCCTTCAGATGTTGGCACCCTGGGCGGTGAGCCGTAGTGCAGAGGAGTGATAATACGTAACCCACTGATTCACAGTTTAAGCAAACTCTTCCAAATCTGCACCCAGCTGCTTTAATCACAGTAATTAGCCTCACAAACGACAGAGAGAAGATGTTTAAACTTCCACTGTGACAAACTTTGGAAAGAAAATCCTGCAGTTGTTAGTTCAAAACTAAAACTGGAATTACTACCTATAAGTAAAACCTCATGCACTGAGAAAACACAAAATCATACCAAGTATTTCTAGTCTAATTTCTAGTGCAAATATCTTAGTACACTTGAAATAAGACAAAACTAACTCCTGGGCAACTTTTCATAAAGAAATAGGAGCTTAAGTCAGTAATTCCTTAATATTGATGAAAAAGTTCTAGTTCCATTGGCAGATTATTTCACGTCTAACAAGAGATTTGTGGCAAAATAATCCGCCAATGAAACAAATACTTTTTCATCAATATTAAGGAATTATTGACTTAAAAGGAGCTATTTCTTTATGAAAAGTTACTTGTAAATTATTTTTTTTCTTATTTCAAGTGTGTTAAGATATTTGCGATAGAAACAAAATTACAGTAAGATTTTGTGTTTTTGCAGTGTGATGAAGAGATGCAGCCCGGACCTTTAACCTGCCCTGTGGCATCCTGATGCTGTGGAAAGCCGCCGTGGCATTGTGGTGGTCTCTGCACATGCAGATGGTTCCCCCCACTGTCTGCTCCCCCGAAACCACCAAACACTGCGGCAGTGGCACCGGTAGAGCAGCCGTTCAATCTGCGGTTTGGCAGCGCTGCTTGAGGTTGCTTTTCCACACTCCGCAGAGGAGAGAGAGCGGCTTTTCCAGCGATTCCTGCGTCTGAGCCGGCCGGCAGCACTTAGCAGGTATTAAAGGGCTTCACCGCAACAGCAAAATGATGTAACAGGAAAGGTGAATATGACGGACAAGAGCAGATATCAGTCTTCAAACTGAGTTGGAAAGCTGCTCAGAGAGGCGGATTTAACGACCTGGACTTTGACTTTAAGTCCTAACAGTTAGATTAGAAGTTAAAAAGCGTTTGTGTGTTTAGTGTGAGATGAAAACCTGAGCTGACCACAGTCTGAGCGGCGTTAGCGGAGCCCCCAGACGCCCCGTAAGGGCCCCATAATCCCAGCAAGCGTCTGGACCACTTTAACAGCACTAAGACCCAGACAGAAAATTACCTCAAGTGTTAACTTTTTCTCACATTTCTGCTGCATTAATGATTTACTGTGGATGCTAGCAGCTCCCGCCAGCGGCGTCAGGTTGGAAAAGGCAATTAGGGGTTTACGAGGGGTCCGACGCTCCAAATTCCACTAACGATCCACACATGACAGGAAGAGCTTGTTTCAGGTTTTATTCTGTGATTTTTGGAGTTCAATCCTGAATCATAAATTCCAATTTGGGCATTTAAGTAAAGGGCAATTCCGCCGTTTTTAGAGAGCTTGGACTGCATTTGATCCTTTAACACATGGAAAGTAACATTCTACTCTAATCAAATAACCTTTATGATAAAGTTTGTGACGTCTTAAACCATCATTTAATTCATTTTAAATGACAAAAATGTGTCATTTTCATGGGTTCTCTTCGCCATAGATCACTTCAAAGGGAACAAAATATAAAAACTGGAATATTTAGACCTAAACTGGATTATACTTCAGCTTATGGTCTCAGAAATGCTTATTATATTTATCAATATACTCAAAAATGTCTATTGCAGTGGCTTAAGTGGTGTCTAGATTAAAAACCACAGTATTTATACTAGCATAACCTGAATATTATCAAAGAATCGTAATTATTGGGAAGTAAAACTTTTACTTTTTATGTGGAAGATAATAAAACAGCTTCTCAGATGTTTTGGGAGCATTAAACTCATTTTAGACAGACTGCTGCTCTCAGACCACTGCAACCTAATTATAGTGCCTAATTATCCACTATAAAGAGCAATCTGTAACAGTAAACTCTGTGATTTATGACACCTTTATTCTTTCTGCAAAACCGCAAGAAAAGGAGTCATTTCAGTGCTTTCAGAACATCAACGGTGAGTAAAACCTTTGCTTTATAAAAGTGGATAAAAATGATAAAAGCAGCTACAAAGTAATTCCTTGGCAATCTTTTCTTCTCCATGTGAAACTCAGACACATTTTAGGACTTTTAGAGTATTTTAATGGTGTCTAGCATAAAAACTGCAACACTCTGACATTTAAACTTGAACTACAGGTTTAACTCTCATCAATTAAACTTAGGGTTGAACATTTTGAAGCTTTTACACTTTTTGCGAAACACAGAAACAGGTTATTTGTGCTGTTGTAGATCACTTTAAAGAACAAAAACCACAATAATCTGCATTATTCTACAATCAAAGAATCTTAGAAACAGAGTTTGATGCCTAAGTTTCCAGTTCTACTTGTGAAAACACAAAATTACTGACTATTTCAAAGATTTTTAGGCATAAAGCACTTTTTAAATGTTGTCTAATGTAAAACCAGCAAAATTTGGAGAAATCAAGCATTTAATGATTCTGGTTTCAAATCACCGATATTGTTTAAAGTGCTCTAAGTGTTTGAAGATTAACCCCATCAAATGTCGCCTTAAGTCCGTAAAAGCAGTGAAATTAAACTTTTTTGGTCGTTTGAGCAAACGCAGAGTAAATGTTTCACCAAAACCAATCGATCAGTACATAATCAATATTGAACAATCTAGTCCGTATTTGAGGCAAAGCGCTTTAGATTCTGATCCTCAGCGGATCAAATGCAGTTCAGGCTCATTAAAAGCTGCGAAACTTGAGCTGGGCAAGAAAAGAAACAAGAAATGGAGCAGAAAAGGAAAAGCATTTGCGACTTTATCTTACTCCTTTTTGTGCGTAAAATCACCAGACGTCATTTTTTAGCAGGTCAGGAATTGGAGGAGCGTACCTGCGGGAGGAGCCGCTGCTTCCTGGTGACCGGGGCGGACCGGTTCGCTGCCTGGGTCGGCGTCTCCTCCAGGGAAGAGGGCTTGATGGAGTTGGCTTTCGGACGCGCCTCGGACACCTGGGATGCCTCCGTCCTCACAGAAGCGACGAGAAACAGCACAAAGCAGCATCTACTCCAAGCTGAGTCGAGCATCCTCTAAGTTAACACCGCGGTTTCAACGTAATGATAATAATAATAATAATCATAAAAAGAAGGTTTGATCCTGTGGAACAAGCTACAGTTTATGTCTGGGTGAGCAGCGCGCCCCGGCTCTGTCCGTGCGCCACGCACCGAGCGCGCTGACGGGCTGAGTGATGAAGGAGTGTGTGAGGAGTGTGTGAGGAGGTCTCCACCGGCTGAGTGGCTCTCTGTCCTCCTGCAGGCTCCTTTATGATCGCAGATACTTTCTGTTTTTTATAGGACTCTAATGAGTTTTCTTCCTCCGCCCCCATTCAGCATCTGAGAAAGCCTGAAACTGATCCGCGGCTGCCGCTCCTCCACGCCGACTGCAGCAGCCTCCGCCGGGAAAAGCCCATAAAATTATACACTGTGTGTTTTAACGGAGCACTTGACCCTTTTT
This sequence comes from Poecilia latipinna, assembly GCF_001443285.1. Classification (NCBI taxonomy): domain Eukaryota; kingdom Metazoa; phylum Chordata; class Actinopteri; order Cyprinodontiformes; family Poeciliidae; genus Poecilia; species Poecilia latipinna. Next base: position 50,059 of record NW_015113583.1, read on the forward strand.
ACTGGGAGGTAAGATGGGGAAGAAAGGAGGCAAAGAAAAAGTCAGAGTTTGGCTGGTTTAAAAAGAGTCATTATGAGAAAGGAGGAAACTTTTCCATCTTTAGAGTCATTCATTTATTTATGAGACTCTAATGTACGGTACATTCTGGCTCCATAATGTCGAATAAAAACTCTGATTTTCCCTCTGCTGTAGGTTGATTTAAAACTTTTCCACATTTTGTCCAACACTTCGGTGTATTTTATCAGGATTTTATGTGATAACCCAAAACCATCAGAGAACCGGAAAGTTGTATTCAGGTAAGATTAGCAAAACTTCAACATATTTTTACTCCAGTAAACGTAAAAAGTAGCCGTCCAATTATTCGAGTAAGGGTTAAAAAGGATTCGGCAATAAGTTTCCTCAAGTACTAACTGATCAAATTATCAATCATTTAATGTTTAAAAAAATCACATTATCAGACGGATTGAAACATAAAGTTAGATGGAAATATTTTATCATTTAAGAACCAAAATGATGATGATTTATATAAGAAACAAAAATAAATAAATTCAGGCAAAAGAACATTTTTCCAAATCTTTCAATAAAAATCTTATGAAACTTTAACAAAACTGCATGTGTTTTGTTAAACACATGCAGTTTTGTCCATGTGTTGTGCAGACACAGAATCCAGACATTTTACTCCAGTAAGAGCAGCGCTAGCTACTCCTAAAAGGAAATGTTTTCAAAAAAGTTACTGAAGTAAATGTAACTACATGTAACTAAGTACATGTAACTAGTTACTACTCACCTCTGCCCAAAACAAAGATTCATCAATGTAAAGTGGGAGGATAATAATGTCTAGTTTTTAAAATGTTTCACAAATATCCCCCAAATATTTGTAAGAGATTTTAAAACCAGAATAACCAAATGTTTTCAGAAAACAGTTTATATTCAATTCCAATCAATTCAAGAATACTTTACTGACACCAACAGGAAATTAAATCAAATTATTTAAGTTCAGTAGTTGGATATTCTGAAGACTGTGGATCTCCTGTTCCAGTTAGTGTTACAGCAGTTTGAAGAAGCCTCTGACTGAAGACAGTATTTCTGTCAGTCTCATGAAGATGAGATTGGTAAATAGAAGCTGATGGTGTCAGTTTTGGTAAGATCTCTGTTATAATAGTACATTTTATTTGTGTAATGCTTTTCTATCTACTCAGTGTTTTTATTGGAGTTCAACAGAATAAAACGAAACAACGCAACATAAGACTTCAAGTTCTAAAAAGTGAGATTAGAATGGTAATTCTTTAAAAATCATGAAAACATTTCCTTTAGCACATAATTATCATAAATATAAGTCGGTTTGAGCTCTAAGCCTGAACTGTTTGGATCATAAAGGTTGTCCTTGGTCACTCTGGAGGAGCCGCAGAGCGCCAACGCTCAGGTGGAAGAATCTGTTGACAGGAAACTTTTACTGGTGGGGTCAAGTTCAGTTCCTGACTTTTCCATTGCAGATGTTGGTTTTAGCCCCGCTGCTATGAAATAAAACCAAGAGCTGCAAAAACTATTTTATTAGATAAAATACAAAGAATAAAAAAATTAAGCTAAAATTTATTTCTATTTTCAGATTTAAGAACAAAATGAATCCTATATATAAGAAAAGAAAAAATACCGTAGAAAATGGGGTGAGCCTTCCTATAAATTTGGAAAGCAAAGAAAGAATTTGCTGCTGAGTTTGTACCTGGTTAATTATCTTATGCAGATTTTGCACAAGAACTAGCAGAAAAACTCAGAAAATCTCCATTTCTTATCGCGTCCATGAATAAAAACATCAAAGTTTTGGTTTTCAGAGTTTTGGTTTAGATTAATATGTTAGAACGGCCTAGTCAAAGTCCAGAAACAAGTTGTATGATGTGCTTTTGACAGAACTCTGACCTCAGCTACTTTAAATATTTATTTATATAACTTCATTTATAATTTTTTCTTACAAATTTTTCCCCCTTTTCTTCTTCTGAGTGGCACGAATAAAACAAAACACAAATTCACAAATTAACTCAAGATGAGAGTAAAAATCAATGAATTAATCAACTATTTTGAATTTTGACTCCTGATGGCGTTTGAATACTTTTGTAAATCACTGATTTTCCCATCAACATGATTTTATTCACATTTTTAAATCAGTTTCAGGAAACTAATTCACTTTCTGCTCATTTTCGCATAATTTCTCTAATGAGTTTTAAAAAATAATTATTTTGTTGCTATGAAGAATAAGATGTTATGATATCCTACATTAAGGTGGAAAATCTGAAGTAAATAAGATCGACTGCATGTGAACGGAGCCAATCAGGCCGCCCTCTCGGTGCAGAAACAGAGGCATCCTTCCCACAATGCCTCAGTGACTCCCCACCTCATAATGCTTCACACACACAGGTCCGCAGCGCCTATTCAAGGCTGGGAGCTCGGCTGTGCTGGGATGAAACCAGTACACCGGTAAAGGCTTCTGACCTCCAGGGCGATCCATCACATCCTGCAATTCAAAGTGTCACGTTCTTTTGTGGGAGACAAAGGGAGACCAACTGAACTGGGGAGTGGGAGGAAGTATTGGACTTGTCTGATGTAACCGAAGACGCTCCAAGGTGACACCGGTTTAGCCGTCGTTGTCACCTGAGCACGCAATTTTTTACCATGAAAGACTCCCGTCTGACAGATGCCTTTAACAGAATTCAAGAAAAAAGAAAAGAAAGAGCTTCATCTGTTTTCAGAGAACTTTACATCTGGAAAGGAGGTTTTTACACGGAGGACAACCCGACAGTCACTCCTGTGGATTTTGATTCCAGTGACTCAGATTTTAGGCTTTCTGGAGGTGTTGACCATCTGGTGCAGTTTCTTGTTTTCTTCTTTTGTCTTTAATTTTAAGAACAAAGTGCAGCTGACATGGCCAGAAACAAGGAGAGGAGCAAAGTGAGTGAAAAAGCAGCTAAAGTCCAAACAAACACCGCAAAAAAAATGTTCATAAAGACACTGATCAAAACTGTAAAACGCCTCAGTCGAAATCAGCTTTATTTGAAAAACCTGTGGAGAAAAACAAGAACTTTGACTTTGTTTGAATAATTCTGTTCACTCTGGATAAACAGCATTTTATGTCATTTTAAATCACCAATAATTTGAATCCTTGATCATTGCAGCTTTTAGTTTGAGTTTTCAAAAAGGAGAATTTGGGACAACATTGCAGAAAACTGTTAATAGAAGGAGAAAACATCTCTTAGGTCCTGTGCAGAACTTTTGTGGACTTTCCCCATGAAAACATGACTTCCAGATAATTATCATCAGCTGGAGTAATGTTGGTTTAGGCCTGAAACTTCTTTTGTTTTCTAGTTTTCACATTTTAACAGACACTTCAAAGCCCTCTGTCAGGATCAGATGAAAGGAATAAACAGAAAAAAATTAACCAAAGTCCAAATCAAAACTCAGGAAGCCTAAAACTGGAGCTGCAAACATCTTTAAGCAAACTATGTTTAGATGCCTGAAAGGAAAATGCAGAGAAATCCGAAGTTTTCATTTTGACATGTTTATAAAAACTTTCTAGGTGGTGAAATGGGGATTAAGTTGCACAGATTTAAAACAAAACGAATGAAAAAATGCTAATTTTTTCCGTCAGTGCCGGGCGGGGCCCAGCTGGATTCTGTCTGTCCTCAGTACAGAAATGAAACAGCTGAAAAGGAAAAACAGTGATGTCTCACAAGGATTTCAGAGCATCTGAGGCTTTTCAGGCCCATTCATCACTTTCTACACAAATGAAAAACTGCTGAAAATACAGAGAGGAAAACAATCTGCTTGGTGCTGATGAGAGTGGAAACATCTAAAGAAGTGGAGCAGATGAGAAACGACAGAGCAACATCTGCTAACGGAGGAGGAGGAAGAGGAAGAACGTTCTGGAGCTTCAGATGAAGATTCTCCAGGTGCCGAAATCGAAGCAGAAGTTTCTGTTCATGCTTCACAAGGTGTCAACTGAATATGATTTCCAGCTGGTTGGAACCGCTACCTAAACAGACTATTATTCTGCTAATGCTAACGTCTGTGGAAGCTAATGCTAAAGCGCTAAATTCAGCCTTGTTGCCACCAACAATATGTAAATGACACAACATAGAACATCAAACTCAAGAAGGCAAAACTTATTATCACACAATTGAACGGTCTGCAGGCCTTCAGTCAATTAAAAGATGTCAAACTTTATTTTGTTTATTAATTTATTTCTAAATGGTATGGACTACTTTTTGTGTCAAAATAAAAGTGTTCATTTGTTTAATTATTCAGCTTAAAATGTACAAAACTGCTACATAAATGAGCACCTTAGGATTTATCTGGAAGAATTAAGTTAGGGGAAGCTAAGTTCGCTAAACATTTTCAACGTTAGCAAAAATGCTAAAGAGCTAAATGAAAAATTAGCTCTTCTATCAGTGGAAGTGTTCCCACCCAGCAGTGATGATTTCTACAGGAAAAGGTTCCAGTCACACAGAGAGCAACTTACTGCAAATCTGTGACATTTTAATTAGCCGTCATTTACACAATGTTGCCATTTTTACTGATTTTAAAATATGAACTACTAAAGCATCAGGTGTTCTATCAGGTGTGGTAATCTCAGATCTCAGATCATGATCTAGTAGCCAACAAACCCTGGAAAGATTTCTGGCATGAACTGACAACTTGAGTGAACCAGTTGCATGCATGTTAAAGGTTCTCTGAGTTTCCTATACATTTCATCACACAGACACTTTTATTGTCGGAAAAGCGAAGCCGCCTTAATGTTGGAGGTTTCACAGTTTTCCATAAATTCACCCAGCAAATGTTTCTCAAGAAAAGTCACAGAGGAAGATATTACATAGAAAAGTGTATATTAAAATGCTTTTATGCACTTCAGAATGACAGTTTTAGATGTTTCTTCTTTTACCAGTGGCAACTTCTCTTTCTCTTCTGATTTCTGCTTTCACATGTTGTCGCCACAGAAGTCTCCAAAAACAGAAAAAAGTCACTAGATTTGTTGCTATTTTCTTATTTGAGAAAAAAAACCCAACAGGGTCTAAAAAGTTCCTAAACATAGCAATAAAGTCCATTTCCACTGACCATGCTCCACTCTCCCTCACCTGGCCACGCCCCTAACTGTCACTTGGCTCCGCCCACTTTGTGGCATTTTTTCAACATTTGTTGGGGCGGAGTAATTCTTTTACATCAGTTCCAGCTTAATAATGTGGCTCTCCACATCCAGATCTTCTTAATATCAAGCTGGATTTTTGTGTACAAGTCCATAAAATAATTTTCTAAAGACGTTTCCAGATCTAGTTTGTATGTTTATGCTGGTAAAAGTGAAATGAATGAATCTCTGACTGTTCCTTCAAACTGGGCCAACTTCTTTCACCAGGATTGCCAGTCAGATCACTTTAATCAAAAGTTGAGCTTTGCTTGCAGGACTTCCTTGAGCTTCACATTCCAGGCAGATCAACTGAAGACGGCAGCGAACGGCCAGCCGGCTCGGCTTTGTTTAAAGACGGACATGTTGCTCAGGAGATAATTGTCTCTCTCCTCTCATTTCCCTGGAAGATGGATTAGGCCGTCTGTGAAGATCCGGGTCTTCGTTCAGGAACATGAATGCACCCTGTCACTGACTTCAACTGACTCAGATTATTTAATCGATAACAGTGACCCTGCCCTGGCAGAATGCTGACCACATGAAAGCATGAAGCGCTGTGGCATTTGAGGACGCATAAGGCCATTACTGCCTCTAAATCAAAATGTGCCCAGTCTGCCTCAGGCTGTGGGGGCAGCGGTTCACACAAGGGCAGTGAGAACGAGAAATCCAGGTCCTCTTAGGAGGAATGGGCTGCGTTGGTTTCTTTTTATGCGGGGTGAAATAACAGTCAAAAATTAACAGAATAATTTGGGTTATTTTACCGTTACAAGATAAAAACGTGGGGGTTCATTTTTCAAAGTCATACTATCACCATGTTAGTCATTCATTTATAAATGTATCAATTTCAAACTAAAAATCTAATTAGCAAGATAAATAGTTTTATTTGAGGCTATAACATTTAGCTAGCAAGCTAAATATTTGGTTTGGAGCCAGATCTTTAGATTGCTATTTAGTCAGAAGCTGAATGTTTTACAAGCTAATTTGCATATTTGCACATTTTTAGCTCCTAGCTAAGTATTTAGCTTGCTAACTGAATATTTAGCCTGAAGCAAAAATATTTAGTTTGAAGCTATATTTAGTTAGCTAATTTGAATATTAACTTTTTTCTGAGATAAATAATTAGCTTTTTAACTAAATATTGAGCTTGAAGATAAATAGCAAAGAGCATATTTAGCAAGTTGAAAAGGAATATCTAGTTAGCTGTTTTGCAAAGTAGCTACATTTTCAGTGCTGAGCTAAATATTTAGCTTGCTAACCAAATATTTAGCCTACAGCAAAAAATTTAGATGGATGTTGAATATTTAGTTAGCTAATTTGCATATTTATCACATTTGTAACAGTGAGCTAAATATTTAACTTAATTTAGTTTGAAACTATGTGTTTAATTTGCTAACTAAATATTCAACTCAGAGGTAAAAATTTAGCTAATTTGCTAATTTACTTGTCGATAAGCAGAAATGTAACATGACTGTTCAGACTGCAGACGCTTTGAAAAAATCCAGTTCAGTTCCACATATGAAAGTGGAACAAATCAGAACTTTTTGGAGGTGTGAAAAGCTGGAAGTGGACAGTTCAGGCTGCTATGATATGGGTTATATATGGGCAAAACAATCAGATTTGGTTCGCATTTGCCTGCTGTGTGAAGCCTTTGCTCACCACAGGATGACAGTGATGTTTTTACTTTTGAGAGTTATTTCTTGCTCAGTTCATAGTCATCATTTTTAAAAAGCTAGAAATAATAATAAACTTGCTCACAGTTACGCTCAAAACTGATACCAGCATCACTTCAACTTGACATGGGAAAGGCAGGAAGATTAAATATAGTTGTTTCTGCTGAGGCCGTCAGTTCAGAGATTCTGGCCCATGACTGAGACGAACCATGAATAACCAGCTCCAGGTACGGATCCAGCAGAGCCGCCAGAGTCTGGCAGCCTGTGGCCAACGGCTCCAATTAGATTTATGATGTGCTTGACCAGCAAAGGCTATAAATACTTTGTTCTCATGATAAACTGTGATTTCAGAAATATTCAACTGAATCAATACTGTAAACCAGAAAATTAGATAATATCGTCTGTGGGACTTTAATTGCATGGCAGAACCTCAACGTGCGTGGACAGCAGAGATAAATGCAAGCTTAATTATTGCTGCTGAGATCCCTACAAGCAGTGTTGATTGGTTTTGACAGTAATAGAGTTTTAATTGAAGCCAGCCTTGGCCACATGCATGTGAGCATTGTGGTACATAAGCTGTGTCTGTAGTAGCGTGCTTTCAGCAGTTTACCTCAAAGTGCTGCTTTAAAATGTCTGCAGTCATTAAAGTTGCATACTCTCTGGCCTGTTGCTCGCAGACCTGTCTGTGAACGCCCTGTAATAATGTTTTCTGGGTTTGTGGGTACAGCCCACAGTTGTTTCAGCACATCAAGAAATTTTATGACAAGAATTAGAGAAAATGTTAAGCATGTTACCTTTAGGATGAAAAAAGCCCAGAATGATTCTGGTTGTTTTGCTCTTTGTTTAGATCTCTGCTTCAGGCAGTGGTGGGCATAGCTACCTGAAAGTTAGCGGTGCTAACCCTAAAGCACTAATCACAAATATTAGATCCACCAGAACTAAAGTTCTAGTTACAAATATTAGTTCTGCTAAGCCTACAGCAATAATCATAAACATTAGATCCACTAACGCTAAAGCGTTACAGCAGCATGGTATTTAGTGGAAGTTGATGCCAAAGTGCTAGAAAGGTGTTACCATATAAATTCATTCCTTTATGTTGAGATTATTGGTTTATTCTTGAGTTCTGTTGTTTGTACATTTTAATTTATTTCTCTTCCATGATTGTTGTGTCTTTTCTCCTTGGTTGTTCTTCCTTTTCAGTCTCAGTTCAGCTTCCTGGCACAGCTGCTCCACGTCTCCTCTGATTAGCTCATCTGGTTATTTCGTCATTTTCCTCCCCTGCCTCAGTCTTTAAACTCCTGGATTTTCATACTTCATTGCTGGATTATTCTTTTACACCAGTTCCCTGTCCTGTTCCCATCATAACAGCACTTAAAGTCTGTTTGTCATTAAAAATCCTTCAATTTAGCACTTCTTGCTCCGTCTTTCTGCAGAGATAATTAAAAACACACAACATTTAAGACAACAAATCCGGGAAGTTTGAAAAAACTCAAACTTCTCTAACAGAAGTGACAAAAAAACCCAGGAGTTTCATCTGAGACTCAATAGACGTCAGCATGTTAAATGTTTAGGTCCATTGAAAATTAGAAAAAGACTTAAAAGTATTGATTCTTTGAAGAATATTGCTGCACTGCTGCAGGATGACGGATCAGCCGTCGTCTGTTTGTCGTCTGTCAGCAACAGGAGAGAAAAACAACCAGATCAGGGACGGTTCGGTGCAGCTCGTCTCCCGCTGGGGGATTCTCCAGAAGGAATTTACGGTTAATGACGTGCGTTTCTGCATGTTGACGTTCCTGACAGTAAACAGGAAAACAAGCCGGTTCTGCAGAGCTCCATGTGGGTCAGCAACCTTTTCTGCTCACAGTGCCACGTTGGCCCTACAGAATATTACTTGCACAGAGATGCAAACAAGGTAGAACTAAGTTATTGTTTTTTATTATTATTTTCAAAGCTAGAACATTTAAACTAAAATTAATTTAATATTTTCGAAGGAAAAGAATCTTTGAACTTTTTTGCAAAGGAAAAAAAGTGCAGCTTAGTTCTGGGGAGTGAAGAAACATTTGTCCCCCACTTGAAAATATAAAGCAAATACTGTAGTGTTTTATTTGAAATTGTAATTTTACTGATATTTGGTTTATTAAAACATTTAAAGTGAGATTAATCTGCACAGGAGAGACATCCCAACTATTTTAGTCAGGTAGATTTTTGAACAGCTACTTTTATTTCAGGAATATTTTAGAATATTTTCATTTTGCTCCAGTACAAAATCTTCACACTTGATCTCTCCTCAGAGATTCAGTTCATTTCTAATCTGCTGCTTAAACTTCAAAAAGTTTTGAACTTTGACCGAGGTTGTTGTTTTTCTGAAACAAACTCAGCCGAGTAATCGGTGTGTGTTTGTGTGTGATGCATTTATCACCTTTTAAGCTCTAAATTTCCCTCTGGCTTTAATCTAGTTTCAGGTTTTCCCATCCTAAAAGGCCCTTCTTTGTTTTATTTTCTGCAAGCAGCTGTGGTGACATCACTTTTCTGGGATTGCTAACTATCAGTGTTACAGCGAAGGAGTGGATTAAATAACTTTAGCACAATGCTCCATTGTCCCCAGACCTGTGGTAGTAAAGTCACTCAGATGGGCTCCTTGCAGGACGAACACGCCCTCCTTTCAGCTCACACTCATTTTATCTCTGCAGGTCGGTCTGTCTGCACACGTCGGATTTGTGTTTGATAGTTTAGGATGGGTTCCACTGCAGGGACGGTTTTCATCTTCATCTTAGACATTTCTCATGACGGCCTTACTGCAGCCTGGTGAAGAAGGTGCTGATTGCTGCTGTTAACAATGGAGTTATTTAGCCTGTCATAAGAAAAACTAAGTAATATTTTCACTGTGTTATTAATTAATTCATAAATATCAAAGCTTCATACTTAATATTTAATTAGCTAGCTAAATAGTTTAGCTTACCAGCTAAAGAATTAGCTTTAATCTAAATATTATTAGCAAATTATTTAATTTGAAACTAAATATTCAATATCTAAGTTGAAGCTAAATATTTAGTTTGAAGTTATATTTGATCTAAATATTTAGTTGTTGTGTAAATTAACTTGCCAATAAGCCTGGATAGCTTTTATTTTGATAGTCCACTTCCACTTATCAGCAAGGGAATTTGCATTTTAGCTCTGATCGAGCTAAATGTGCCAGCTTTAGTGTTAGAGCTCACTAAAAGCTTAGTGAGCTCTAACACAACTAAACATTTTATTAGTTCACAAACTAAATATTTAGTTAGCTCTGAGCTAGTTAACTAAATGGCTAGCAAACTATTTAGCTCAAAGCTACTTAGCTGGCTCAGTGCTAAATAGCTAAATATTTAGCTGGTCAACTAAATATGTGGGGCACAAGCTAAATATTTAGTTTGAAGCTGTAACATTTATAACCTGAATGAATAACATGGTGAAAAATGAATCTCTTTTGTTTCTCTTTCTTATGACATAATAAATAACCCAAATTATTTCTGATCATTTGTGACTGTGGAACTTTATAAACGCCGTTTTAGCCGAATACCAAACGGGCTTTTATGTTGTCAGAAACAAGTGAGATCATGTGAGGCGGTGGAGACTGAGGCAAAGACAGAAAACCTGCTGAACGATTTCCACAAAGAAGCAGCTTGTTGTTAAATAATTGAATTCTCAACAGGTACAGAACCAGTTCACCACAGAAACACAGAGAAGTAAACCCAGATTTGAATGTTGATCTGTTTACAGCAGAATTCATTCCTGGAAGGTAAAGAGGCTCTGATTATCTTTTATTGATATGTGAAACCGTGTGGATAGGATCCTCACACATCCATGGAAGCGGACACAAGAGTTGCCAGAAAATAAAGCTGAAGAATTTTTTATTCTGAAAACAATACCGCCATTATACCACAAGCTCCGCTTACTGACGGACAGTTTTATGGATCGGTCACAGATGTGTTGGTCAGAGCAGGAACATTTCTGAGTTAATTAGTCAGAGCCAAACTATCCGACCTTTGCACCACAAAGTGATCAATTATCTCAGGAAAGCCAAGATTCCTGGTCAACAATGGGATGGAGCTTCACACAAGCTGACCACGTTTAAAAGGGAAACTATGCTAAAGCATCTTTTGGCTGCAGTTTCCTGCTTAATGACATGAAGACATGTGTTTCAGATGCTAGAGTCCTAAATCTCTGAAATACTGCTGTCTGCCGGACCTCAAGTTTGGGAATATGGACCGGATGTTGATAGTTAAACAGATGTGATGAGGAAAAGCTGTAATCGATTGTAAAACAGTTTGTTTTCTCGAGATGGCAAGATGATTGCCGTGTGTGTTCAACCAGACTGTATCCGTCAAATGCATCTGAAGAGTCTCCTCATGATCTCAAGGAAACAAAGTTTGTTGTCTTCAGATTAAGTCGTTAAATCAACAAAACCATCAGGAAGAAGTGGAAAATGTCAGCTCTTGGCTTCCGTACTTGAGCGACATTTATTCTACAGCTAAACATTATCCTCAACAACTCAGGAAAAAATATGAGAAAAATGGAAAATGAACCGATTGTCTTGAGAAAACTACTATATATGTGGAAAATGGGTAATTAGCTCCTTATCTTGTCTATATCATCTGGAAATTAACTCGTTATGTCGAGAAAACCATCAGGAAATTAAGTTCTTATCTCAAGAAAGCCATTTGTAAAAATATGTGTGGAAAATGGGAAATTAGTTCATCATCTCTTAAAAAAAAGTCTGGAAATGAATTTGTTATGTCGAGAAAACCGTGAGGAAAACTTTTATACTCTCAGCTTTCATACTCAACATAACAGCAGACTGAGATTTTAGTGGTAATGTAGCGAGTCGAAACTTTATTATATTTACAAACTAATGATGAAAGGGGCACATTGTGCTAAATTTGTCATCTGAGTTAATAAATGTCAGGAAAGCGTTTTAGGTCCAGCCTGTGAGAACAGGAGGAGATAAATCCACCGTGTCTGGACACATGTGTTGCTTCACATGTGCTGCTGCGCAACTTTGAGTTATGACCCAGAGAAAGAACTGTTATCTCGCTCAGGACACCCACTTCTCTTAATAAAATAATCCTGCCCAGCTGTGAGTTTCTCAGACTGCCACAACATTTCATACCCGGCTGGTATCGATAATATCCCGGAGGGTCAGGAGCTGAGCCGCTTCACAAACCTGCTGCCTCCCTCAGCCACACTGAGGCGTCCAGCGTCCATAAATCACAGAAAAACTCCTCTTTACTGCACTTTTTCTCCAGGGTCTGTGAGCTCCTAGTGGTTTTTAGTGGGATTAGACCAGATGTTTGCAGGAGGTAGTGTTAACCTTTTGCCTCACTAAGAAAATAAAAATAAATCTGAAGGTAGAGCAAAAAAAGAAGGAAAATTATGTTTTCTATTTCAGTTCAAATTCTAATTAAGTTAAAAAAATACTTTATAAATCTCAGAAAGAAAGCAAAAGTTCTAACTCCTGTTTAAATTTGTTGTAGACGCTGCTGGCTGCCAGCAAAAAGGATCTCCTGTAGCAGTCTGTAATGCAGAGAATTTCTAGAAGCCTCTGACTGCAGATTTTATTGTTGTATGAAAGTCTGACGAAGAGGATGCAAAGAGTTGTCTGTCATCAGCGTAACATTCGCGCTACTTCAACATATTTTCACTCAAGTAACACTAAAAAGCATTCGTCCAAGAAATTTCCCAGGATTCCAACAATATTTAATAAAAAATTTAACTAAAGTCCTGAGGAACTGAACAGGACATTTCATTTAATGTTCTGAAATGTCAGACAAATATATTTGAAAATTCTGGCATTTTAAGGACTGAAACTGTGGTGATCTGTGTTTCTGTGTATTTATTTCTTGGTTTTTCTGTGTCCTGTTCCCCTGTGAGTCTCTGTGATGTCCTGTCCTCCCTGTTGATTGATCCCAGCTGTGTCTAGTTCCCTGATTACCCTCCCTGTGTATTTAAGTCCTCCTGTTGTCTTTGTTCCTTGCCGGGTCCTCGTCTATGGTTCGTCTGTCTGTTACAGCACGTCTTGTTCCTCGTTTCTCCCTGTGTCACTTTTTACAGGATTCTGTTATTTTTGGACTTATCATTAAACATCTTCAAATGTCTGCCTGGGCCTACGAGTGTCTTCCTAACCACCTCCACAACCTCATCATGACAGAAACAGAAAAGTACATAACATGATTAAAAGTAACAAGTTCAGACAGAAGAAATAATTTACCAAATAATTTTTTAACATAAAACTTATGAATAAATCCTTACAGTAGGTAATCTATGTAATATATCAGAAATACCTCCAGTGGTGATATTTATGCTGTTTACTTTAATTGATGCCACTTCAGGTTCAGCAGATGGAAAACAACAGAACAACAAAGCTGGTGTACGAACGGGAGGTCTCACTTTAACACAAATCTTATGTTGTTTCTGTCTCTGGTTTATCTTTAGTTAAAATTAGTTTATTCTTCATTCAGTGAAGTTAATCGCAGTGAGTATCCAAAAATTATACCCAAGTCAGAAGAGCAATACTTCATAATATGTTTAGAGTAAAATTAAACGCAGGGTAGTAAAACTTCTCCCATCTCAGAATCTGGCAGTTGCCATCTTGATTCTCATCTCCCTTCACTGATCTGGGATTTCTCCCATTGAGCTGGATTTCTCCAGTTGACATGAAAGGCGTTACACAGATTTTCTGCTTTGTGTTAGATTTATTTTCTACCTGTAGTTCAGTCCATGTTGGCATCTAAATATTGAGGAATCAAAGTCGGAGCAACAGGAATGTTTACGACATTTTAATTGTTGGCAAAAATATCAGGAGCCATCTTTAATCGAGCGAGCGTATTACGTAAGTCACGGGCAAGCATTAGCAACCAATTGTTTAAACTTCAACAGAGTCCACCCCTCCAGCAAGCAATCATTTCTCAAAGTATTGGGTTTACTTCTGGACTTTGACTAGGCCATTCTATGACATGAACATGTTTCGAAACTGACCCGTTGTAGCTCTGGCTACATGCTTAGAGTCGTCGACCTGTCAGAAGGTGAAACTCCACTCCAGTCTCAGTTAAAGTCTCCACATTTACCTTCAGTCCATGATGCTGCCACCACCATGCTTCATAGCATGAATGAGGTGTTCAGTTTGGTTTTCACCATCCACTGAGCTTTTCCTGATTCTTTTTCATGCCAGACCTGAGCATGCCATACTTGACAGCTAATAGGTAATAGCTAATGGATAATAGCTAATAACTGATAGGTAATAGCTAATGGATAATAGCTAATAGCTAATGGCTAATAGCTAATAGCTCTGTTTCGCCCTACTGTTTATGCTGTCTGGCACCCAGAGGGACTCAGATGTGTTGAATCATTTACAAACATCGCTGCTCTGCATGTGGAACAGATTAAACAGCCACAGTGTTGGGTTTTTTAATAATCTTTTTATGTCTGCTGGATTAGTCTTAATCCCGTTGATATTAAACTCTGACTGAACGCTAAAAAAACAATCAGTTATTGAGAGGAAACCGAGATTTCTTCGGGTAAAGTTAACCTTTTGCTAATGGATTTAAAGGGGTTTTTGGATATGACCCATTTTAAATTAAAGTTAAATACATTTTTACTGGAATGTTCAATCTGCAAGCCAATCTCAACCACTGGCAGACAAGCAACAAAGCTCAAACAATAAAATAAAGCAGCAGGCAGGCAGGATGGAAATGGATTTAAACTGACAAACATGGAGGATGATATATTAAAGCAACAACATACAAGTCTGACACAGATCTGTCCTGCTCATCAAATAAGATCTGGAAACAAAAGTTAGAAACGTTGTCATTTTATGTTGCTGGGGTCATAACCAGGACGAAGAACCAAAACTTAGAGCAGGAAATAATTAAACATTTGAACTCAAACAGACTGTTCATCAGTGAAACAGAAGCTTAAGACCCAAAAAGCCCAAACCAGAAGTCAGAGGATCAAAACCAGACCCAGCAGGTTTCTGTCTTTAAGTCGCAATGACGCATCACATCTGCCTGTTGTTGCCTTTAGTGTCAACAACAAAACTCTTGTCTTTTCCAGCAGCCATTGTACAGTGCATACAGTGGTGAAACCAGCTGATCAAACTGCTGGAGCTCAGTTTGGGTTGCTCGGTAACGAGCTGGGATTTGCTGGGGTTGCTAGGTAACGGCACAATGCCTGTTGATTGTAACTTTAGATCTGTGATCTAAAGATCTAATGTTTCAAAATCTCTTTGAAACATTTTCCAGGAAAGATGAAAGGCGCTCATTTATTGGCTGTTTTGAAAACACGGGCCAATAGCGTGTCAACTAGCATTGAGTCACGTATTTCAGCTTCTTAAACTGCATTTTCTTTAGAATATTTTTGATAAAATTTGCAAACAGGTAAATTTTTCACTAATAATTTGGAGTAACGTTTCACAGAAAAATCCATGAATACAGGACTGCGATGTGACTCGGCAGGGTCGACTCAAATCAAAATAATCTGAGTCATATAATCCCAACCCCTGTAACATTTTTAGATATTGAAGTCAAATGTTTTAAATCCACAATCATGAATAAAGAGTTCAGCAGTGCTGCATATTAATGAGACATGTTTGTGTTTTCTGCATGGAAATGTTAAACGGTGCCAAAGTTTTCACAGTTTGATGTTTTTAATAAAAAAGTTTCTCCTGATGCATCATTATGAACATGAGGGGACAGAACTCCTTTCTCCAAATGATCCACAGAACTGCCGACTCGGTCTGGGTTCTGGATGAGTCCATTACTCAGAGAAGACACTTTGAACCGAGAGGCCGGGGCATCTTCATCCCCTGACCGCATCTGATCACTGGATCCTTTGTGCTGGTTGACCAACGCTTGCAATGCAACTGGCTTGTCTTCTGTTGCTCATCTTCCAGCTGTGACTAACAGAGGAAATGTCTGTTTGTGGAAAACTTGGAATATGTTCATATTAGTGCAGCATTAATCACAAACCTCAGAGCAGACATCACATGAAAAATCACACACATCAGCTTACCCCTATGCTGGAGTAAGCTGATGTCTGACTGCTGCTTGTTTTATGTTATCGAGGGAAAACTCATCATACTTTTTGGTTTCACATTTTGAAATATGTTCTGGACATGCAGGATTTATCCAGAAATAAATTGAGCAATCATGATCCACTCTTAGAGAATGTCTGACTGACTGTTTTACATCAGGATTTACAGCATTTTACGCATTTAAGACGAGAGCAAACCTGAGATTTTTAATTCACAAAAGTGTTTGAATCAAGATGTATTTTTATTCATTCACTTGAGAACCATCTGTATTTATATACATTTACAGTTAAGGTAAGAAATGGAAAATTTGCTGCAACTATATATTAATGCAGGTGTTGGTGTTATTTTCTCTGAGAAACAGATGCTGGGAGTTAGCTGCCCTGCTGTGAGTGGATGGAGGCTATAATATATTTTTATCCCAATTTGTAAAGTTATAGCAACAAACTTCAGTGAATTTTGTTGGGATTATATGCAAACGATAACTTCCTGCTAAAGGATGAAATAAGATGTTTTTTTTTTTTTTAAATGAAATAAAAATCTAAAACCTCTGGTTTCCTCTGTTTGTTCAGCAACAGGACAACTCAAAATGCTCTACATGATTAGAAGAAAAATAAAATACCAAACATTTCATTGCAGAAGCAAAGTTAAGAAGATGATGACAGATTTAAATCCAGACCACAGTTTATGATGATCCAGTAATTATTAATCAAGGGGAACTCCAAAAACTGGGGTTGTAGCTTTGATTTAAAGGAACTCAGTGTTTCAGCATTTTGGCAGCTTTTTGGAAGTTTCTTCAGATTAGAGGAGCTTAAAAACAGAAAGCTGCTTCTCCATGTTTACAGGAGCAGCTTTGCTGCAGCTCTGGCTGCACAAACAAATGTTTTTAACACAGTTCAGTGTGGTGTTTATTAAAATGCATTATCAGATAACTTAAAATAAGTAATTATTTTAACTTTATGTGAGTGAAAATAATACAGAAATGTGTTTTTCTGCAGTCTTTCTAGCACAGCATAAAAATATTGGTTCAGATTATCAATCAGTTTATATTTGTATGTCACTATTACACACAACAAAGTGTCCAAAGCACTTCAAAGATAAAACAGGCAGAACAGTGAAATAAAAATACAAAGACAGAGAATAAAATAAGCAATAAAAGCAGAAACAAATAGCAAAATCACTGACCAAACACTCCAACTGCCCAGAATTAAAAGCCAAGAAAAACAAATTAGTTTAGAAGAGGTTTAAAATCCCCCGAGCTTCTGGCAGACCCAGTGGAAAGTGGGAAATTGCTCCACAATTTAGGAGCAACAACCAAAGAGCTCGATCTGTTTTACTCACCAGTTTAGTTCCTGGAACAGCTAAAAGCATTTGGTCTTCAGATCCCAATAACCTGCAAGGACTGAGTTTATGTGGAGGATCAGTGAGGGGCGACGGTGCCAGGCCATTAAAGATTTAAAAACCAGAAGTAAAATCTTAAGTTACTCTGAAAGAACCAGGCAGCCAGAGAAGATAAAATAGAGATAAAATTATAGCTTAAAATTAAAGTCGCAGTATTTAACTTTTATAAAAATTATATTTTTATAAAAATTGTCACCATATTGTGACAGTGTGATATGAGACAAATAATCTGAAATAGTCCTGTTATTCTAGCTTTCCTAGTGCTAATTAGACTTAACCAATCAGATCCAGGAGGAGGGTCTTATTGCTGTCAATCAAGCTTATCTACGCGTTGCTCATCCCACCTCCCTGCATCCTGCGTGCTCTCTGCTACGCTACAGCTTCTTTCTGATAGCAGGAATGCTAAGGCTAGTTAACATAGCCACCAATGACAGCAGATAAACGTTATTCCTGTAACGGTCAGTGAGAGTTCAGGGTGAGCTGAGGATGATTGTCAGCACTAAGATCCGCCTCCTGGCTCTGATTGGTTGTAAAAA
This sequence comes from Poecilia latipinna, assembly GCF_001443285.1. NCBI lineage: Eukaryota > Metazoa > Chordata > Actinopteri > Cyprinodontiformes > Poeciliidae > Poecilia > Poecilia latipinna. The sequence continues at coordinate 67,891 of NW_015113583.1, forward strand.
ACATATTTCTATTACAAGTTACAAACTGCAGCTTTAAAAAAACTTGCAAGTCAAGATTTATGAGCAGAAATGAAAAAGTGTTTGGGTATCGTGTCTCTTTTTAAATCAACTTTAAGAACTTTTCAAAGCAGCAGGTGAAACTTCAAGTTAAACCAAAACCGTTCTTCCATAAAGGGCAGATTTATGGTCGTCATCTCAGCAGATTCTTTCACCTGAGCCAGAGATCTCTGCAGCTCCTCCACAGGCCTCTGGGCTGCTCCATCAGGAGGGGCTTAACTTCCCTCCTGATGCTTCAGCTGCGATGAAACATGACAGTGATATGAGTTTGGTGTAAAACACACTGAAGCAGCTCAGCGTCTCCGTGAGACAACGACGCAGCCTGATGAGTGATGCGACGCGCCCTCGTGTCAAGCCAGACTATTTACATAACAGATGTTTTCTTCACGGAGGTCTGCTACTTGAAAAGACACTAAAGTCTGAGTCAAACCAAATTAAATGGCAGTGGTTGAGTTGGCAGCGAGTGTGAGACTGATTCAGTGGAGAATCAGCTGAAACTCTCAGAAAACGTCCCGATCGCGCTTCAATACGCTGCAGCATTTGGCCGAATTTCTTTCGGCCATAATTGACGTGCAAAGCCACATTTGTCACGGTGGTTTTGACATCACTTGAATGTTGAAGGGCTCTTGGATTTCTGGGAGACATTTTGACCAGTTCTTGTCTTCGACAGTTGTTGACGGCATATGTGATGCATATTGGATGCATTTTGTTCTTCAGTCACTGCACACATAGCTCTGGCTGGAATGTGGCTTTTAGAAAGTGAATAAAGTGTCTGTGGTCAGGCACAAAGAGACGAGCCATTCCTCAGGCAACACCAAGGAACAAAATATCTCTTCTGGTTGCATGTAAATGAAAATATCCCGTGTCGTTGCACGTAAATGACACTCAAATCATTTCCCAGAAATTTTTTCATAACATAGTGGCTTTAGGCAATGTGAAACTAGAAACCTTCGACAGATCTCATTGAATCCCACAGATAAAATGTGCATTTTGTAGGTGTCATGCAAAACAGTGATCTGTGAAAAGTATCTGATTTAATACTAAATACTCACAATAATCACAAACTCTTTTCCAATTACTGTGGGTGATTTTAACGTGTAGACACTGAAAGTGAAAGCATGAATATACGCTGTGATGCAGGTTTCAGCTCGTCTGGGATTATGCAAAATGTTTACATCCTCCTGCCATCGTACGCTTGACCTTTTACTCACAGCAGGTAGAGAGTAAACATATAACAGCGCTTCCTCATGACCCTTCATCTTCTTTCCAACACACTCCTCACAAATACCCTGAGGGACTCCGTCTTCAGCTTTCTCCAGACCCATAAAACACATGTGAAGCAGATAACCGGCTTCCAGTAAAAGCTGCGGAGGTGAAGATCTGTTCTGCCATTCCAGTGAAAGTCACGCTGGCCCTCCCGGATCCAAAGTCTGATGGTTAGTAGGAGCCTTTAACGAAGAAAAGCTATAAGAAGTCCTGCTTAAAGTCAAGCCCAGATCCAGACGAAGGCTCTGGTCAAATGAGACCAATATTAAACTTTCACAACTACGTCAAGAATACCACATGTGAAGGAAAACTTTCTTCCAGCTACAGTCAGAAAAATCCAGTGGAACGCCCTCTGAAAGTCGGATTTCCCACTGGGAAAGTGGGAGCAACACCACTACTCCCAGTTACGACGTGTCAGGCTGACTTTGAGTTTCAACATGGCCGCTTCTCGCATAAACAGAAGGAAGCTGTGGTGAAAACAAGTTTATTTTACGAGATGTAAGAGCCGTGTTTCTATCAACTTTTATGATTCGCAATGTTTGATGGATCAAAAGAGATTGAAGGAAATGGCAAAATGTGAAATTAATTAGATGGTTTATTTCATCTAAACCACTACTGGTTTAGATGAAATACTGGTCATGAGTCACAAAGGTCCAGTCAAAGTCCATGGACGGACGGACAGATTTTAAATAAAGTTTTTTCTATCTGTAAAAGTTGCTATATTTTTGTTTTCACTTCTGGCTTTTCTGCAAGTAATAGAAACTAAAGTCACATATTTTATCTAATTGTGACTCTGTTGATTATTTGATGAATAAATGTAATTTTCTTGCACTTTTAAGCGATGGTATTCCCATCGTTCATAAACCTGGTTCTGTTTTGGGTGGTGGGAGGAAGCTGGAGTACCCAGAGAGAGTCAGGCACATGCCACCTCCAGGCAGAAAAATCCGGCTGGGATTTGAACCTAGGACCTTCTCACTACCAGCTGCTGCAGTGTGCAGCACAGCGTTGTTTCCAGCAGGCGATATTCTGTCTGAACAACGCTACCCCTCTGATTAGACTGTAAACTGTTTAAATTTGATGTTTACATCACAGAGGAGAGATGAATAAAAATATACTAGCATGAAATCAGCAGAAAAACTGAAGAAGAAGAACTGAGTAGGCTGTCGTTAAGAGAATGTCTTACTTAAAGACTTAAAAGCAACAAGACAAACTATTAATTTGTAACTTTTCAAGGCTTCAAGGAGCTACACTGCATTGAAACCAGACCTGGAGTCGCCTACTTTCAGAAAAAATTAAGATCAAAGTTTGGGTTGAGGTAAACAAACTGAATTTTCTTCTAACAACCAGTGAAGATAAAACTGATCTGCGTGTAAAAAGGTTCATTTTGGACCCTGGATGCATTTGAAGTGCTTGGGCCGAGACGATGGTGTTTACTTACAGGAGACTGTGAGCAAGCCATCGTGCTGCGGATCATCGCATGTTGGCATCTGAACATAGAGCATCATAACGCCAGAATCTCCCCCAGGACACACATTCGATACTGTTGGTGTGCGCTCCCTTTCCTCTCGCTGCTCCTAGGAGGTTTTTTTCCCCAATAAAAGATGTCAACAGATTCCAAGTGTTGCACAAGAACGGCGAGGCTGGCTTCGGTCTGCGGCGCTGCTCACGCTTCCACCGGTAGAGATTTACTCTTGACAGTCGTTTTATTTGGAACTTCTCCTTTTGGCAAAGCGTCATTTGGCATGCCATCAGTCCAAGAAAGCAAATCTTACAGGTAATTTATCTCAAAAAGCAGAACCTCTTGGAAAAGTATTCCCAGATTTCCCATTTTGATGCGTTACAACCACAAATTTCACCATATTTTATAAGGGATATATAAACGTAAAATAGCAGAACAAAGTGTTTGCTTTTCATAAACAAATATGAGACGTGCAGTGTGCAATAAAACTGCAATCAACTGTCATCTGATCAGCTGAAATTTGGGAGTCTGAACCTTCAGAGCCACATAAAGACAGTTACAAAGTCAGCCTTCTGTCACCTGAAGAACATTTCCAGGATTAAAGGACTAAACTCATCCATGCGAACTGCAGAAAACTGCAAAACTGCTGAAACACTGACACTGAGCTGCTGTAAACAAAGACTAAAAACCCATTTGTTTAAAATCTTTAATTAATAATAACTGGAAGCTCAGTTAATTCTAATGTGGATTAAAACTTTTATTACTTTTCTTATTTTTGTTTTCTTTTTAATAATGTAAAGCTCTTTAAATTACATTCCTCTATTGACAGAGGGGCCTTAATACAAACCACACAACAGTTTGCAGATTTTTATAGCATTTTGAAAAGCATGCATAATTTTCCATCCACTTCACAATCATGCCTTGCTTTAGTATTCATCATATAAAATCCTATTAAATACTCAGAGATTTGTGGTTTTTGAAAATTTTCAGTCTTAACTTCCAGATGCGATTCGGTTTCAGGAGTTAATTTTGATTATCTGAGAGCATCTCAAACGGTAAAAAACATAAAATAATCCCTTTAAAAACATGTTTGTAGATTTTAGGGTCACAAATAAAGAGGAAGTGAATCAATCAATGGTTTTTCAGTCATTCAGACTGATTTATAATCGATATCAGCACTTTGGTATTATTATGTTTCTGGTTTTGGAATTGACCAAAATGCAGAAACTAAATTAAAGTAAAAGCCTCAGTTGTAAAAGCTAAAATAAAAACAGTAAATCAGTTTGATTTAATTAGACTGTAAACTGGTGTTTCCTGGTGACACATTCCCAGGAGCTGCAGCCGGCCACAGGAAGGATTAGATCTCACAACATTCAAGGTTTTTTTTATGATGATGATAAGAGGATAATTATTTTTGGAATTTTTGGCGCCGTATCTCTGGAAAACCGCACTGAGATTCCATCACGACCGGATGTGTGATTCCAGGAGTCGGAGGCCCAAGTGCTTCCAGGAAGTTACCGTGATGTTGGACAGGAATCCTAATTGGAAAATGTTATCACGGTATGTGGACGCCATTTTTTTTTTTCCCTGCTGGCCGGGGATTTAACAACATTTTTGAAGTTGAGGAAATCAGGCCTGGTTTCAGCCGGGATTTTAGAATCAGCTGACTCAGATGGAACCAAAACAAAAAAAGTACCTGCTTCTGATTTTTGAAAATGTAATTTTTCAATCTCAGTGCATGTATGTCCTCTCTCCCTCGTTCCCACAGGCTGTTGGCCTCTGCAGCTGATGCTAATGCTCCTGCTTCTTCTGTTGCACTCATTGTTTCCAGAGGGAAGGATAAGGCCCGGAGTAATTACCCCAATCTGTGATCAAAGCTGGAACAATGTCCAAGACAAATACGATCGTGGCATCGGGTAGCAGAACATCTGAAGACCTGGGGGAACATGAGATTGGCCGAGAGCACGTCGCCTTGTTTGTTTGTGAAGAAATGCACCTGGAAGCCAATCTCAGGTATTCACAAGGTTCTGGACTGAGTCCGGTCCAAACTTAATGCTCAAGAAACCAGAAGAATGAGACGCTGGGTCAGAATCTCCTTATAAATCTCAACAAACTGACATTTTTAGCATGACTTTTACTCTTAGAGTGCCTGTAGAAACGAATTTAAACAACATAAAACATTTTCTCTGAGTGTACTTTACTGGGTTTATGTGATAGAAAAACCAAGCAGCTGAGAAATACAAGGAAAACGACGCATGATGTTGCAAACAAACATGGTGCATTTTTTGTGGTTTTTGAAAAGACAGAAATTCCAGCGAATTAAATTTGTTTGTTTCCAACGTTGTGAAGTCTATGTCAAAATGACCTTCAGTTTTTATAAGCCTTGAACTTTTTTCACATTTTGCAACCACATAATGTATTAAATTTTGTTGGAATTTTGTGTGACAGCCCACACAAAGTGGATGACAGGAATATTTCCTCATTCTTCATTACGGAGCCGCTCAGACAGAAAAGGTCGGTGACAATTTGATTTTAAGTCTTCTCTCCAGTGGATATAGATAGATCCAAACTTTTACTAGGCCATTCTAACGCATGACTGCTTAGTCATGCGTTAGAATGGCCTAGTAAATCTAAACCAGTGTTTGTCAGTTCTGGTCTTCAGTAAAATGGGGAATTAAAAGTTTTCTCCAGCTCTTGATGGCCGGCTGAGGAGGAAAAGCAATCATCTGAGTCAGATGGAAGGTTTTCTTCCAAGCCCGCTTGTTTTAAAACTAATAAAACACAGAATAGTTAAAGAAATGTTCCATCATGAAGATATAGGGAGTCATCATCTTACCAGATACCAAAAACTCTCTGAGCACCACAACTTTGAAAGTTAGTTGGAGTCACTGTGCTGGGATGGTAGAAGTTTCTGTTCCTCAAAAATAAAATATCTTAGTTTCCAGACTCTATGGGTGTCTTTCCACCTGATAATCCGGTAGATTTGGTTTGATTTGGGAACAAAAGTTGCAACACTAGTTAAATTTCAGCTGCTGTGGTTCTCTTTCACGCTGCACTTAGTCAAACAAACCCAAAACCCGTTCCCCTCCTCGCCTGTGGCGGCGCTGCACCAAGAACCACTGAAGAAAACAATATCTGAAGAAGACACTGAGCGGAACTTCCTTCATCACCAAATGTGAACAAAAATGAAGTGGCATCAGATTTTAGTGGCTGTAGGATTTCTCTTTTGTCTTTGGTAAAAAACCAACTGTCTTTTCTCCCACTATCACTAGAGTTGCACTTTTGTTTCGGGTGTATTTACCCAGAATTCCCTCCGCCATAATCCACTTCCTGCTTCTTTGGTCTCCTTGGCGTTCACATTCAACCCACTCCAGAGTTCACTTTTTATGGTTCATTCACTCCTTCACAAACGGACCAGACTTTCTACACAAACGGACTGGAGTTTAGCTGAAGTGGATTAAACCAGACCGGAGTGAATGCACATCCTCCTTAGCTCCGCTCCTGAGAGTTCAGCCAATCAGTGCCAAGGAAACTGAATGGCGCTTCTGGATTGGCTGCTTTGCAGAAACCAGTCAGTAATGTGCCCAGCAGCGTTGCCTCTATGTACTTCAGCTTCCAAAGCTGCATTTTCTTTAAAATACTTTAGATTAAATTCCCCAGTAATAATTTAAAGTCACCTTCCACAGAAACCCTCTATCAGATGACTGGAGTTCGGCTTTCAGTAAATAACTTCAGGAAACTGAAAATAAAGAGTTCAGGCTGCTGCCCCACTGAGTTGCACCATATTTTACAGAATTTCAAATGTAATTTTCAAACAGTCGTGTACTGTATATGGAAAGAGGATTTATATTTTAATTCCAGTCAACAAGAGTGGATTTTAAAATTAAAAGTGTGTTTGAAGTTAGTGTAGTAAAGATTAAAGCATCCCCAGAGGAATTTCTTCCTCTGACTTCAATTATCTAACAGCTTCATCTGTCATCAAAACATATGAAACAGGCTGTAATCCAACGTAACATTTATGAACGGCCATGCCAGTAAAGCAGGCCTCCAGGTCATAATAAGGATGTCAGCCACATGTCAGAACTTCCTGTTGAATCCAGTTCAGAAAACAAGACGTGAGTCGCTCTTCCTCCCGCCATCAGTGCCGTCCAGCCTGATCCCAGAATGCTTTGCCCCACAAGCGTCGAGGAACGCCGCTTCCCGTGAATTTATCCATGTCCTGCGTCCCTGCACGTTTCAGAGCAAAGCCTGTTTTTATCACACCGGGCTTTGAGGGAAACTCGAACCAGATGGAAGGAAATTAAAAATAAAGACAGCCGGAGTCTGGGAGAGACAAAATGTTTGGAAGGACGGCATGTGGCGGCGGTGATGTCACTGTGACGACGCCGTTTAACGTGATGGCGTTCTCCTCTGAAATCACCAATAATATATAATAATCCTGACAGTTTAGGATTTATTACATAATCAGGTTCTAGAGTACAAAGATCTACATTTCTCACCTCAAGTGTAAAAAAGCTAATTATTGAACTTTAGTTAAATAATTTGCTAACTAAAACATCTAGCTTGCTAACTAAACATTTAGCTCCAAACTAATGTTAGTTCAATAGTTTTCCACCTAGAGACGTAGCATGGAGCTAATTACTTAGTTTGCTAACTAAACTGAAATCGTTTGCTAACTAAATATTGGGGTCCAAATTATAGTTAGCTGAATAGTTTGCTAACAAAATCCTTAGTTTAAACCTAAGTATTCAGCTTGCTAGATAAATATTGAGCTCCAAATTAAAGTTAGTTTTCTTACTAGATATTTAGTTTGGAGCTCAATATTTAGCTTACTAAGAATTTAGCTTAAAACTGTGACATTTATGAATGTATGAATAACATGGTAAAAACATGATTTTGAAACCCAAATTAACCCAAATTATTTCTGTTAATTTTTGTAATTCTATAAACAGCAGCCCATAAATATTTTTGATCCGGTGTAGTCCAGCCTATGAATGGTTTAAAATTTATCAGAGTTTGAGAAGATTTTATGCAAAAATAACCTGCCTGCATACGTCAACATGCTCACATTCAGGCACAGTTTATGATGTGTCTGTTTTCTTGAACAGTGGTTCCAATTAGACAGTGTGAGCAGTCAGTATCTTATCTGCATGAACAACCTCAGTTTGGACGGTACAGTTAAGCTGCAGTAGTTTAGAAAAGAGCCTTCTTTAGAAGGAATCCATTTTATTACCCTTCAGCCTGCCGTCTGAAGGTTTACATTCACATTGAAACCTTTGGTCATTTACACCATTTAAAACATTTACAATTCTAAAAGGACAAAGTCAAAAACTGTGTCCTGATCTAAGAGGAGATACATCATAAACTCTGAGCCATTTGCTTCAGAAGAAGTCGGCTGATGATTCCTGAATCTGATCTTAATTTTAAAGAAAACACCACAAATTCTTTTGAATTCTCCACAAACAGCCGTTCCACATTAATGATGCAGCGCGGGGTTAAAAAGTCACCAACAAGCTGTCAGAACAGGACGAGTTGTTCTGGCACCTTCCAGCTTTTTCCTCTGGCATCGTGCCGGCGAACGGTAACGCACCTTCAGAGGGAGGGAGAAGATTCAGAGCGAGATCTGATTATCTGGCAAACAAGCTGAAAATTGACCCAGAACTAAAATAGACGTGTGCGTGCTGCAACCCAGATAACATCAAGAGGTTGTGGATGCGCTGTAACAGACACCTGCATCGCCCAGAGAGCAGGGATCTCCTCCAGACAGTTAAAAGGACGACAGAAATCATAACGCAATCTCTCAGAAATCATTTGATCTTTTAAAGCTTTTGAACTCTCACAGAGGTCCCGGCTCGAGTAACATCCGAGACCGAACAAGATCTTGTAAAACATACGATAAACTTGTTCTTGGCAGTTCTCTTTATTACACCGGGGCATCCGGAGACTCTTCTCCAGCCGGATTTAACCCTCAGCGTTCCGGTGGGAGGCAGCAGCAGCTTGGGATAAACGCATTTTAGGGAAACTAACGACAAAACGAAAACTGAAATAAATAAAACTTTGATTCATGGGGAAAACCATAACTAACTGGAACTATACCGTTCATTTATACTGCAACTATAGATATAATATCCTTTGTATTCGTGTTTATAAATACATTTATTAGCCTTAGAACTGATATGAAATAGATTTTTTCCCCATGCAGTCAGTTTACGTCAGCTGTCAGCAAATTACGGCGCCACATAAGGTATTCTCTACTCCA
>NW_015113583.1:80389-81284 GCF_001443285.1 Poecilia latipinna
ACCAGGGGTGTCAAACGTACGGCCCGCGGGCCGGAACCGGCCCGCCGAACGATTTAGTCCGGCCCGGGGGCTAAATGCATTATCATTATTCATGAAAAAACATATACTTCGTTTAATTGAAAATCTGCAGTTCCTATACTGTCCACGAGGGGCGCTGTGTTTTATTCAGAGCACACAACATGATGCAACACTGCAACGGAACTAACAGCAGATGGCAGCACTGAGCTTCAGGTTCTGTAAACAAGTTGGATTCTATGCTTTACCAGCTTTTTATTTTGGCCCTGGCAACCTCATATTTCTCGTGCATGCTAACATAGATACATGTTACGTATGCAAGTTTTTCTATTTGTATGCATTTTATGCATCAACAAATGTTCTTAATCAAATGTCTGTTTAAAACAGCTGACACTTACGATTTCAAATGTGTGAAGCCAGATAGTTTGTTCAAATTGCTTCCCAGATGTTGAAAATTGATTTTAAATCTTTTCTTAGTTTTTGTCTGTTGTATTTTGTGATGCAGTTCAGTGTTTTTAAGTTCCAAAAACTGTGAATAAATGTTTTGCAACATTGTACAATCACTGAGGTCAATTCTTATGCATAATGCACTTAAATAAATGCTTAACTGAGTAAAAGTATTGTTGAAATTGCAGATACCTTTCTTAAAAACTGAGATTATTCATAATATATTTTGTAAAAGTGAAATTTGTTTAATATAAAAATCAACAACAAGTCCACTTTTATTGGTTCTATTTAATCTTGCAATGAGTTTACTTGTGTGGCCCCCTGCAGATCAGATTAAGCTGTATGCGGCCCCTAAACCAAAATGAGTTTGACACCCCTGATGTAGATAGTGGGTATTTTTATACTCACTATCCCTGGGTATAAAAATACCCAC
>NW_015113583.1:85403-98924 GCF_001443285.1 Poecilia latipinna
AATAAATGCTTAACTGAGTAAAAGTATTGTTGAAATTGCAGATACCTTTCTTAAAAACTGAGATTATTCATAATATATTTTGTAAAAGTGAAATTTGTTTAATATAAAAATCAACAACAAGTCCACTTTTATTGGTTCTATTTAATCTTGCAATGAGTTTACTTGTGTGGCCCCCTGCAGATCAGATTAAGCTGTATGCGTCCCCTAAACCAAAATGAGTTTGACACCCCTGCTCTACTCCATACGGCAAAAGTTGGGATCAAACTCCAGTCAGTTGGTTGATCAATAAACTAATAAGTGCTTTGGGAATTGTATTTCCTGTTAAGTATGTATGACCTAATCAATGTTTACATAATCACAAAACTTTAACCTTTTTGACACCAGGGTGTGAAAAACTAAAATTATTATTATAAGAAAAACTAAACTGAAACTAAACAATATTTAACTAATAAAAACTAGCAAACTAATTAAAACTAACTGATTTAGAGAAAAAGTCATTACAAAATAAAATAACACTATAATGAAAGCCCCAAAACTAGTATAATCTTGCAGCGGAGAAATGTGAGTAAATAAATCTAACAAAATAACAAAAACTGAAAGTGAAAAAAATATCTTTTGTTCACTGAAATGAATAAAAATGGTAATTAATGGAGAAAAACTAAATATCTGGAACAATATTGTGTTTATAAAACTAACAGTTTACATCAGCTGATGGTAAATGATGCCGCTCCTCCTGGCGACAGCAAAATTTGGGAGGAAACGCAACGAGTCACTCAGTTGTTTAATAATAACTGAATATTTTTAATGGTATAATCTAATGAGTATTCATTACCCAATTAATTTTTCAATTTTGCATCTAAAAATTAACCACAGTGTGAAAAACCCAAAACTACTACGTTAATATAAATAAAACTAAACTTAAACTAAACAATATTTAACTAATAGTAACTAAAAAAGAGAAGGAAAAACGCTGTTAAAATAATTAAAACTAACTGAATTAGATGAACAAAGTCACAACAAATTAAAACCAAATCCTTTGAAACTCTGGTCAGGATGTTGAGTTTAGGATTCTATCGATGTAAACAAAAACCTTTCTCTAAAAAATGTTTGGCTACTCGGCTGAAAACGGGTCTGAGGAAGTCTGGAAACGATATCGATCGCGCTCACATGGATAGAAGGGAGTGGTTTCTTTCCACTGTCACCACGTACTTGCTTGTGACCGATTGCTGGATTCCTTGCATTGAAACGGTTTTTCCAGCAGCACGAACCAAACCTGACTGCATCGTTTTATTAATGAATCAATCAAGATTTTTCCACATTACTCATAAAGAGAGCCGAAGGTTTTTAATTGCTTAAATGCATGAAAGTGGGTTGCGAAAGTATTAACCCTTACATTTTGTGATTTTACAAACAAATCTCACTGTTTACTGTTTATTTTTATTGCAGAATATATAAAGATTGTGATTTCACATAATTAAGTCTAACAGCTGTTTGAAAACGCCAAAAACTGATTAAAATTTGACTTTTGCTATTATAATTTCTATTCTCTGTTGGTTCATATGAGTCTCACTAAAGACATCTGAAATAAAAACATTTTTAAAAAGCAGAATAAAGCTCTTTATTTCTGGAACTGATCCAGTGTTTTTCCAAAAGACGAAGACGAGGTTAAATGAGTGCAGATATGTTTGGTGTTTATCTGACTGTTGGGTGTGGATCAGAAAAACTGCAATTCCCAAACAACATCATAAATATCACCTACTAAAAATTAAATAACTGAGCTGTGACGAATAATCATATGCAGGTTTTGTTTTAAGAACATTATTTCTATTTCAGAAATAAACCTATTAATTTTAAACACTTTTTATCGTCCTTTAATCGTTATTTAACGTGCAGTTGACCCGCCAGTGAAAGCATAGCGCCCATCAAAGTGGGCGGAGCCAATAGCCGCAGGGGGCGTGGCCAGGTGAGGGGATGAACTGACCCACCCAGCGCTGCAAATTTGACGACTTTCAAAACATCTACCAAGCCATCTGCAGTAGCCGCTGTTCAACCACAGAGGGCAGCATTGAGACGGTTTTAGGCAAAATATCGCAGAATTCCAGGAAGTTGATTTGCGCTGTTGAAGTTTGTTAAAATGCCAATAAATATTTCACAAAAAAGAACAATAATAAAAGAAAATAAATCACAGAATTCATCTAATTTATATTAAAATGTCAAAATTTGTAGAGAAACACTGTTAAAATTTGTTGATATAGTGGAATTACAGTTTAAAGTAAAAAAAAATAATTAATTACCGGGAAACATTCAAAAGCTCTTCTTAAAATAAGGACTTTATAATTTAAGGGAAAATGTGAATTAAAAATCTAAAATTCAGAATCAAAAGAAAAAGTTTTTGTATACCAGTTTGAGATGAAGCTGTGGAATGATTTAAGCATAAAAATTATGTCCAAATATAAAACATAATTGAAGAAGATGCTCATCACTGCATGTCAATATGAGACATTATTACTGTTATTACTGCAATGTTATTGCCATTTAATATTTCAATATTACCATGTTATGGTGTATTGATTCAGGAAAAACTAACATTTTACAGTTATTCTTGCTAGACATTATGACTGCACTGTATTGGTTACAGATACAGTAAATACTGAGAGTTAAAACCAAGTTAACAGTAATTTATTGGATGATACTGTAGATGGAAGAGGAGTGGCTTTTAAAATAAGTTTATACTTCTGCCCACTCCTTTGAATGTGTAAATATACTTTACTATTGTCGTTTTAAATGTATTTTCTTTGTGTACAACTTTTATTCTTTTAGTGCAGTACTTTCAATAAAGTCAAACTCAACTCAACATAAAGACAGCAGCCTTAGAGATCAATTTATACAGTTAAAATGCAAAAAGGTTGATTTGCGGTTTAGTTGCTCTAAAAAATACCCAAAAGTACATCAGGTCCATCCGCTAAGAGAGACCTCTTCAGATAAAACAAACACTTTGTTGGTTTTTCATATAAAATCCTATTGAAAACGGTGAAGCTTGTGACTGTAATGTGACAAACTGTCTATATTAAGTTAATAAAGGATACAAAATAAAAAAAATAAAAATCACAAGGCTTAAGCAAATCAAACTGAATGTTATTTGAAATTTAATTATTGCTACAAAAAGTAAAGCAACGGTCAAACATTGTTTGCAGATTAGCAGGAAGCATGGAAATAATTCAGTTTGCATAAAGCTGCTTTTTATCAGAGTGGAGATAATACAACTGGACAATAAACAGAGCGTTGATACGACAACCAGCAAGCATCAAACCAGACGATGCTCTCCATCCACTGTCGGGTGCTTCAGTAACCGCATTGCGCTGCCACTTACGCCCTCTGGTGTTCGTTAAGAAAAGGCCTTACATTTATGGCATCTCCTCAAAACAAAAACAAACAAAAAGGAGAGTAGACTGATTTTTTTTCTCTAAAAATGATTTATTGGACAGGGAAGATAACAAACGTGATCCTAACCGAAATATTAAAAATGATTTACCACAAGGAAAAGACGAGCAGCTGGAGGTAGAAAAGAAAATGAAAGGATGTAAAAAACTTAAAGTACAATGACTACCATGCACAATCCGGTTAAAACGAGAATAAATATATTTCAAGGAAAATACTGAGTTAACAGTTTAGGAGCTTTTCTGTGTAGCAATACAAAGAATCGGTGATCCCAACGTGACATTATGTGAAAGACCAAGGCACTCGACTTTTACTGCGGCTTCCAGAACAGAACCGCTCCAAACGCATTCAGGTACTGATCAACAGCACCGAGCTGTCGCCATCTTTAGATCTGCAGATAATCTACTTTATTACACGTTAATCTGAATGTTCAGTGGAAAAGGAGAAATCTACTAAAGAGTAAATGAAGCACACGGCTAAAAACACAAATGTAACAGGACTAAAAGCAACTTTCATGGCAGGAAGTGAGACGGATAAAATGAAGTTTCTTCCTAAAACTGAGGTCCCGGCGTTTCTCATGTCAGGCAGCATAAGATCTGGCGTTTCCTGGTTTTCCGGTTAGGCCTTCTCCAGGGACTGGTAGTACTCCTTGAGAACGGCCCAGGCTTTCAGGGCCATGAAGCCGTCGGGGGGGTTCTCCCCTTCGCGCGCCATCCTCCGCATGCGCGTGCCAGAGATGAAATCATAATCCTGATGGCTGCAGGACAGAAAGACACCGAAGCAGAGGGAACGAGTTAGGAGGCGTGACTCAGAAAGAGTTTGACTGCTTTAATAGAAATCGTTTTATTTTATTACAAACATCAGGGTTTCCTGACTTCCCAACAGAAAAATAAAATCTGCCACTCCTTCAGAATGAAGTTTGTTTTTTATATGCATGTTAAAACAATGCTATGCATGAAAAATTAGCCTGTCACAAAAACAACTTCATCAACTGTGGCTGAAGTTATTGAGACAAACGAGAGCGTTGTTTTGAGATCATTTCCAATATATAATAATAATAATAATAATAATAATGCAAGAACACAGTCAAAGATCAAACGTGAAATTCTGATGAACATTTATCATTGGAGCTGGAACATTTGAAATCTAAAAATAAATAAAACACCAGAAACAGCAAATTAAATTAATTATGAATTATCTGTAAACAAAATAAACTAGCCGAGACCAAAACACCAGACTAAAGACTTTCATCATCCAGTTTAAGGAAGAACGAGAGAAAAGAAAATTTGACATTAAATTGAGCTTTTCTCTCATGTGAAGGAAGAAACTAGATTAAAATATGAGAATATGTGAAGCAGGACTACTATACTTCCGATCAACTGTTGGATTAGGATTAAAGTCCCGACTTTGCATCATGGAAAACTCGACTAATCTGACCAACCTGAATCTTCGTCTGTGAATGCAGCTTCGCTCACGCAGCCTTCATCACAGAGGAAAACAAAATAAACGGCGTGACTGGAGCTAAAAATCATTTGTGCTGCGCAGACACAGACTTTAATCAGCGGCAGGTCTGTGTGATTCTGAGCAACATCAAAGCTTAAAACATTTTAGCTCTGAGGAAAAGAAAACAACTGGTGTTATTTTTGGCTCAGCGTTTCCCAGAGACAAAAGTACCAGGAGAACAGGAGCCTTTCTACAAACACACAACGCATTTATAGAATATAATTTCTGTTTAGACTGCTTGGCCTAAACGGGATTAAACGTCCAAACAAGCTTCCAAATTGACCCTGAGTGAGTACTTCCTGTTTCCCATTACCGTGACAACCAGACCGAAGAGTCGGGACCGAACGGCGTGAGCTTACTTCTTGGGCTCGTAGAAGTCCATGGCTCCTTTGACCTTGTTGTACGCAGCGACCTTGAAGGGAACGATCTCCAGGGAGACGAGGCCCGGTGCCATGGTGAGGACCTTGGCTCCGTGGCTCGGCTCGTACAGGTCCTTCCCCGTGGCTGGGTGGGGCATGCCTGCGGGGTCGCGACCCACGATGTAGAAGTTGGCGCCGGCGACCATTCGGGCTCGACAATGCCACTGCACCTGCGGGAACGAAGAACGTCGGTTCACAAACTGTTCTCAGGCTTTTTCCATAAAAAGCCTGCAGGCCATCTGAGTGTTTTCTCTCATTTTGGAGTTTCTGGTGTTAAAAAGGATCTGAAAACCTGCAGCAGGTGTCTGGATGAAAAGTTAAATAATTGAAAACTTCAATATGAAGCTGCTACTTTAATGAATGTTTTTGTTTGTTGAATGTTTCGTTCCAACATTTCAGCCATAAACCCACAAAGAGTCTCTGAGCGCCGGCCAATCAGAAGCAGCAACAAAATGGAGCTGGAAGATGTTGAAAACGGGAGAAGAGACACTAATAATCCAGCAGGGAGCAGATTAAAAGTCTGGAAGGATTTTAAAACGGTAGTTTAGAACAAGACGTGTGTTAGGTTCAGGGAATGCAGGAAATCTGATACTTTTCTCTCCTATGACAGCAAAAAGATTGAAACCTCAACAGAATAGGCTTATTCTGTTGAACATGGCAGATTTAAACTAATCAGAGTAATCAATTCCTCAAATAAGCTCATTTAGTAATTGATTAATCGTTAACTAGAGACTCAAAAAAGGCAATTTCCTATTAAAAAAAAAACTCAGAGCAGTAATTAAGCTAAAACACGTCACCTGGTTCAAATCCTGCACCATCTGTTGCTGTCCAGTTATTAACTGGTTAAATGAAAAAATAATCCCAGATCAGCGTTTTGCTGATCTGGGATTATCTGCTGATGATCAGCTGAGCAGAAATGTCTGAGCTTTTCTCATGTCGAAGGATTTTTAGATGCAGATGCTTTGTTTGCTACAAATGATCAAACTTTCACTAAAGGAATGCTGTCATTTCATTTTAGGCAATAAAATATGTTGTTTTTTTTTAAAAACAAATTGAATTATTTGTTTAGTTTCATCTTTAATGTTGCATAAAAAGGCTAAAGTGGTCAAACAAACAATCTGCAGTAAACAGATGCAGATAAAACAGCCACTTTCAGCCACCTTGAAGTGTTTTAAGAAAGCAGCTCCTGTCTGCTTCAGGGCCATCCCGTAAATATGAAAACCAGAGAAGAAATAATCTCGCTTTTAACAGCTAAACGCTAACGTTAGGCTTGCACCTGGACCTAAAAGAAAAAATAAAACTTTTTACGGCGCCAAACCAATTTAACTGAATCCCTGATGTCCAACAGCCCTCAGTCTGTTCCCAATGATCGGCTGCTTCCATGAATGAATGAAAAGTTTCCAGCGGCTGAGCAGAGCGACTCGGCCCAGCTGCTGGTTCCCTTTCCTGTTCGGTCAGTCAGCCGGGATGAGACGGCCTCAACGCTCATCATTCAGAGCAGCAGCGAGGATTTTTATCTGTGTTTACAGAAAGCTCAGCGCCGCCTGGATCTGCGTTACCTCAGTCGGTCCGGCGTACATCATGGGAGACGGGAAAATGGCAACGATGGTGGAGTCCGGATCCAGCACGCGCTCCTCCAGCACGGCGGCGTGCTGCTTCATCCGCCACGGCAGCGGCACGTCGTCGTCTTTGGTCCAGCCTCCCAGCGGGTGGAGCAGCAGGACGGGCCGGCGGTAGCCACGCTCCACCAGCCGCTTCTGGGTGTCCTGCATGAGCAGGGCGTGGCCGTTATGGACCGGGTTCCGGAGCTGGAAGGCGAACACCGCGTCTGCACATGGAGAGGAGAGGACTGGTTTGGTGGGAGGAAACCAGAACCAGGAAGTGGAGCTGGCAGGCGGGACGGCTACCTGCGTTCATTTCTTTAAACTTCTGTTTGAGCTCGTTGGGCGTCAGCCGGTACTGGTCCAGTCCGTCGTTCCAGTAGATCCGGTCCAGAACCTGCAGGTCTCCGCCAACCAGCCAGTCGCCACTTTCCATCACCATCTGGAAACACGACAGATCAGTCACCACAGTCAGGTCTCAATCAGGGCTGGAACAATCAATCGCACTTATTGTGATTAATCACTTATTGAATCAACTAATTTAGTTATCAATGAATCGTTAACTGTAGTTAAAAAAGGCAATTTGTAGAAAGAACACACTGAGCAGTAACTAAACCAAACCGTACAAAAAATATAAACATTTTCCATTTAAAACAGAAAATAAAACCTTTGTAAAGATTTTCCACAGTTTCAGCTTCAACTGGTTCAAAATCCATAAAAAACAAACTGAGTAAGAACCTTTTGCTCTCCAATTATTAACTGTTTAATCCACAAAGCAGGAAGTCCTGAGCTTTTCATGCTTATGTCAGAAATATTCTAGATGCAAATGATCAATCATTTACTAAATGATCATTTTTATGGATAAAACATTTATTTTCTTATTTAAAAAATGTTATTAATTTTTACTGTAATTCTAATATTGTATAAAAAGGTTTAAGTGGTTTTTTCACCACATTTCCCGAACATTGGGATGATAAAATCTGCTGTTTTTCACAATTAAGTGACAAACGTTCCCATGTTTGCTAGAGAAAGAAACTTTCTCCCCGGAGAATCAAACAATGATCCAAGTCGCTCAGGCTGATTTTGTTTCAGGCGATATCTCTGGCCTCCCTCCTGCAGTCCTTAGGAGACCCAGCCAGATTTACTGCAAGAAACTGATGAATCTGAGCATTAAAGAAAAAGAAAAACATTTGTGTCACTTATTCCATGAACATGTAATTCATCATTTAAACAGCCTTTGATATTCATATTTAAAAAACAAAACCAAAGAACGGCCTGGCTGCAGTTTCTGCTTTAAAGTGGGTTTAAATCTGAATGCTGTCAGCAGCAGAGGCGTCGCCACGATTTGATCAAAAGGAAAGTCGTGTGAGAAATTTACATTTTTCCGCTCCACACGCTAACTGATCCAATTTGTCCAGAGGTGGCTTGAAAAACTCGACCCATATGTGGAGAAGAGGCTCACATGAACCGTGAACGAACGTCACACAGCACACAGACCGACCCGACCCGAACACACCGCGGCTTCCTGTCAGGGGGGAGGGGGCGGGGGGGCTGCCTGACGGACAGGTAAACAGGAAAAAGTGGATTAGCTGCGTCTGAATGGAGCGGCTCGTTTGCAGCAGACAGAAACAATGCGGCACAGTAAAGGGCGCCGCTGACAGACAGGCTCCGGTGCAGCCAGAGAGACGTATAGTCATGTAAACACACACACACACACACACACACACACACACACACACACACACAGTTTAACGAGGGAGGCCTTAATCAGAGCAGGCTGAACACACACACACACCAGGTTAGGCGTGTGTGGCAACGGCGTTGAGGCGTCAGGTGTCGACAGTGGAGAGTCATGGTCCCAATTTAGGACACGTGTAGCCGCCGCCCCTGCCCCCCCGCCCCCTCCATCATTCAACACATGAGCCACATTTCACCATGGCGATGGTGGGAATAAGATGAAAGTTAAAAGTTAAGGAGTTGAAATATCGGGGCGGTTTCTCTGCGGCTCTGACTCAAACATCAAAAGTCAACCAGTCAGTTACTGGAAGTAAAGTCACTGCAAACCAGTAAACAATGGTCCACAACTGAAATTAATAAACAAAACAAAGCAATTTCAAGGGGAATAGTTAATTTTTAACATTTTATAGGAACATGTTAAAATAGCTCTATGGGCTACACAAAACATGTTTATTACATTTTTTTGCACAAAATTTTTCTTTCTCAAAATCTTTTGCATAATATGTCACCTGTATGATATGAGAAATATAAGAAAAGCTTTTATATTGTTTTCTTATCCTTCAGAGGTAGCTGCATAACTTTCAAATCAGTAAAATAAACTAAATCTGCCAGGGGTGTGAATACTTAACTGCAGTTTTACAGCAGTCTGTCTTCAACTACAGAATCTGCTGAAACCCAGACAGAAAGAACCGAACGGACAGACGGACGGCTGACATTTAACAGAAAACTTTCCTAATTTTTCCCTCACAACTAGGGAGGAACCTGAAGAGTTTGGACTGTTTCCACCTGCATCCTGTTCATCTCTAAACAAAAACATGAATCTTCACTGAAAGTCTCCGGCTGCTGCTTTAGTGTGGCTTAAATCCTTTGGATTCCGTCAAACCGCAAAAAATTCAGCAGCCCAAAGCGGCAAAATAAGTTCTGTGTTTCTGTTCACAAAGCAGGTGTCAGAAAAACTTGTGCAAGAAAACAGCTGGATAAAAACACAAAAACAGACGCATTTGAAGAGAAATGGAAACTACATTCCCAAACATTTTTTTTTTTTTGTTTTGAGGGTGGAGATCACATCAGATTCCAGATTTAACACCTGCAGAAGACGGGTGGATCAAAACGAAGTTCTTAAGTAGTGAGTAAACCTCCATTTCTCCAGATGTTCAGTTTTTCCGTCAGAGAAGAGAGCAAAGCACTCTGACTCTTAGGAGTCAAAGGGCAGCGAGTTACTGATCCACCCAGAGCTAAAAGAATAAAGTTTGTGTGAATCCAGTGATTCTAAATTTAAAATGCAGAAATTAATCATCTGTGTATTTTTTAAATAAATACCACAAAGTAGAATAAAACCATCATTTCATTAATGAACAAAGTCGATGGAGACCGACTGGTTAAGATGGCCTGATCTACCATGACGAGCCTTTTTATAATATACAAATCCAAGAATTCAAGAAGCCGATGAATCCTTTATAACTCGCCTCAGAAATGGATTTACGGCTCTCGCTTCTCGGTCAGCGTGTGAAGAGGCTTTCATCCGGAGCGGTTCCAGTTCCATGTAACCGTCTGACGGCCGTCGGCAGCAGAGGCGTCGTGTGATCAGATCAGTAAGCATGTGGCTCCTCCACTGAACGTTTTCAGGATCTCACTGTTTGTTTCTGACACGCCAATGAATCCAGGCTGTCCATAACAGTCAGCACAAACCGCATCAAAAACGTTATTTTATCGTCATATTTACTCACTGCATCATGTTTGTTTTACTTATCTAGTGTTTACTTTATAATTCTTCACAAAATATTAATTTACTCGTTTGCTTTCTTGCTCCAATAACCTTTTAGCATTTATTAATTACATTGATTTGCTCATCTTGTACTTTACATTTCTAGTCAGAATGGTTTGGATTTAGAATAATGAACATGTTGCTGACACACAACACTTCATGGTATGAGAAAAGCTTCCTGGGCTGCTTTCCCATCATGAGGGGAGATTTGGGTGCAGAAGATGAAGATGTTTTGTTTTGAGGTTTTTCCAGAGTTGAAACGATCAGCGACTAATTTATGTGTTAACATGTGAAGAAGGAGAAATAGTGAGAGCATCAGTGGGTTGGTTAGGAGGTCGCTGATTTACCAGCTGTAGCTCGTTGCCTTTTCCTTAATCAAGTAAAACCTTGAAACAAACATTCAGAGTTCGCCTCCGACTTGATTCTGCCTCGAATGTTTCCTTAATAGTGATTTTTCAGAGGTGGACAAAGTTCCCAAAAGATGTTCCTGCTTCAACGCTTCAGCATTTTTACTCAAGTAAAATGTGGCCATGTAAGAAAGAGTATTTTTAGAGTAACTGATCAAATTATCAGTCATTTAATATTTAAAAATTACATCAGATGGAACAAAATGTGAAGTGAAAATTTGGGCACTTTAAGGACAAAATGACAATAATTCATATAAATAACATAAAATAACATGTTATTTTATGTTATGTCATTTGGAAACTCATTTTCCAAATGAGTTTCATTCAATAAAAAAACGTAAGAAACTTTAAGGAAAACTGCAGGTGTGTGTCTGTGTCCGGTGAGTTTTTGGTTAAAACAAGTTTGTTTTTCATTCACTGTGTAGAAAATCCAGAAGTTTTGCTCAATAAAGAGTAAAAATACTTCATAACAAAATTACTAAAGTAAAAGTAATTCAGTAAAGGTAACTGCCAGCTCTGGTCATTTTCCTAGCAGTGCGTAAACAAGCCTGGTCTCGTTCTGCTGACGTACAGAAGCGGCTCCGCGACGCTCACCTTGATGTAGGGGTGGTCTTTGCAGGTGGTGCCCCACTGCCGGGCGCAGCGCTCCTCCTTCCGGTGCTGGTAAAACTCCGGGTTACGGAGGATGGCGACGCGTCGGCCGCTATAGACCAGCGCCATGGCCGTCACGCCGTCCAGACGCTCCTTATCCGCCGTGGACACCGGCAGCACGATGGGCACCGACAGGTTAATCACGCCACCTAGTGGAGGAGAAGGACATTAAAATTAGATACAGGACAAAGTCTAAATATGTTTTAGTTTGCATAGCAGAGGTGGGAATCTGTTACTATCTGATTCACGACGACGTTGCAATCCAGAAGAACAGAGGAACTTTGAGTTAATTAGTGAAGAACTGTAAAAATGTACATAACCTCTCACCACGTCGTATAAAAACATTCAGCATTCACAACGCCCGCAGAAACAAAAAAAAAAGAAAATAGTTCAAGGGAAATATGGAAATATCAATGTTGTTGTTTGAGCGCATTTCTGCATAAAACACGACAACAAACTCCTGACCGATCACGGCGTGCCTTGGCTCCGCCCACTTGCATTGTTCCTGAAGTTTTCCGTCTCCATTTTGCGAAGTGAATGTGGAATCCTTCCAGCTGAGACTCCTGTAAATCTAGTATCTAAATGCATTTCATTTGTGCACATAAGAGATTCTGTAGTTTGTGGTGCTGATCTCAGAAACAATGCATGAAATCATATTCTCAGTTGGATCTTTGAACCAAACAGCTCTGATTGCCTAAAAGGACAGAGTGCTTTTCATTTTTTTAACTTTTTCTTCTGGATCCCACTAACGGAGCCAGAGGTTCTGCATTCAATCCTTAGTTGGCAAACACCTGTTCACCATTTGCCAGGCAGATATGAGCAGATCCTAAACTTTCTGCGTTTTAAGAACCAATGTTCCAGTCGATTTCTCCACCTTCGAACTCGGAAATCTCAACTTCCGAGTTCAAATTGAAAGCAGCAACATGCCTCAAACTGCCTCTGGGAGTCATTTTTATATCGAAAACCTTTTACTCCGAAGGAAAAACCATCATGAATTATTGAACTTCTGGAACCCAACCTTCACTAGACGTTTCTTTTAATTTTCAGCCTCATTGAAAATGAAGTAATTTCAACCAAAAGCTAAAGAATCTTATTGTTAAATCAGTTTTGTAAAGTTTTCGGTTTATTTTTTTACGGTCAAACGGTTTGTTTCAGAGACCCACCTGGTCTTCTGCCTGAAGGCCTAAAGCTGTTTTTACTGTTCAACACTAGTTTTTATATGGAATACAGAATATTGTATTAATAAAAGACATTTATTTTCTACTATATATGAAACTTTCAGAACTAAAAAAAACTGAAAGCATGAAGTTTTCAACATCTTTTAGTAGGATGTCTGAATAGTCGGAGCTGTTTTTCTTATTTATACATGCATAAATGTCAGCCAGAAGTAAAAAACTTTTCAATTTGATTTCACGAGGAAATAATTCATCAAATAAATAACGTTGATAGTTAAATGTAAAAACATTTACATTCAGTAAATCAACAGATATTAATTATTTATTCATCAAGTCCACATTCTGCATTAATTATTTTTCCTGATGTAACGTTCTGTTTCTGAATGCCATGTTTTCATGACCTGTAAGTGAAAAATCATCATAATTAACAGAAACAAAGACTTTAAAACAGGGGTCCCCAAACTACGGCCCGCGGGCCGGATCCGGCCCGCCACGTCATTTGGTCCGGCCCCCTGAACAATGCCGGATCCGGCCCGCCTGCTCATACCAGAGAGCATTCAGTGTTTTTTTTCATATATTGTATTTTCCGGTTTATATGTGGATTTTTCTTCAACCACCAGGGGGCTTTTGAGCAAATGTGAAACTTTCTTTCCCTCAATGGATTATATACTCGTCAGTCACCGTTTCACTCACGGTTTTTTCCATTTGCATTCTGGGTAAAAATCTATCCAAAAGTGTCGTCGTCTCCCCCCCCCCCCCCAAAAGGTGACAAAACAAAAAAAAAAAAAAAAAAAAAAAAAAACAACTAAAAAAAACAATTATGTG
>NW_015113583.1:102025-142053 GCF_001443285.1 Poecilia latipinna
CAGAACTGTGCAAAACCTATAAAAATAATATAAATATAAAGTCAACTGATAAATACAGCATTCTGAGTTAATCAGCATCTAATCTTGTTTGAAACATTAATCTATGGAGAAAAGTGAAAGTTTTATCAATTTCTGTGAAAAAATTGCACAGAAAGAAAAATATTCACCACTATATTATGAACCATATTCTCTGTGGAGCCAGACATTAATATGTTGTACTTAATCAGGATCAGTAAATTACAAACGGAGACAGAAACAGAAATGGATCAGATCACGTTCAGATGCTTCAGCCGTGACGTCTGGGCAGAGGCGGATCGGATGGATGAAAGCAGGAATCAATCCTGCAGGGAATCGAAGGTTTTCCTAACGACCTCCTGGTCTGAATCACATCTTCTGTGCTGCAACATGAGCTTCATTTAGTGAAACTTTGTTCCCGTTAGAGTAAAATGGAAAGTGAAGCGCTGGCTTAGGGGCAGAGCTGACTCTAACTCACATGTTTGGTAAATTAGAGGCCATGTTTTAGATTTTCAACAAGAGTTTCACCATTTTACCTTCAATAAGGGAAACGATGTCGGACGTTTGTTCTCACACTCAATGCACCTCCTCACTGATAACCCTCTGAAGGTGCGTGATCCACCAACCTCCATCCTGATTGGCTAAACGGTTAAACTCTATGTTTGATGTAAACAAAAAAACGGTGACATGAGGCCAATCATTAAGAGAATTCCCCCCCAATAGCCAGGTAGACTCTGTCTGATTCAGGACCAAAAGTTTCAACATTTGTTATATTTCCATCTGCTGTGGTTGTTTCATTCTGCACCGAGTCAAATAAACCAAGCCCAAACCTGTTCCCCTCCTCGCCTGTGGGGGCGCTGCACCAAGAACCACTGAAGGAAATGACACAAAAATCTCAGAAGAAGAAACCGAGCGCAACTCCCTTCTTTACGAAATGTAAATAAAAATGGAGTTGTGTGAGATTTTAGTGGTTAGAAAATGTCTCATTTGTCTTTGGTAAAAAAAATTAAAAAAAAAGAACACAAGCTATTTCTCCCACTATCATTTAATTTGTTTACATTTACCCAGAATGCCCTGAGTTGCAGTCCACTTCCTGGTTTCTGGTCCACTTGCTGTTCACATTCGAAATGCTACAGAGTTCACTTCAACCGAACACAGACCGAGGTTTTTATGCGGACCAGAGTTTAAGTTTTCAGTTTGATTACTCATTCACACCTCATAAACGAACCGGACTCTGCGCAAACGGACCGGAGTTTGATTAAAGTGAACTAAATGGGACTGGTGTGAGTGCACCATAAAAGCCATGCTGCATGAGAACTTAGAGAATTTATCCATGAGGACATTTTCTTTGGTCAAAGTGATCAACACCTGGAAAATCCAGACATCAATATGTGAGGAAATAAACCATAATAAATATGGAGGAATAAACCAATTCTTGCCTCATCAGTTCTTTGAGCAATCAGCTCCGTCTAGTGGCCAATATAAGTAGAACAGGCGGTGAGAAAATGACATGATGTGAAGCTTTAATTCAGAGGTGCCCAAAGTGGGTCCTGCGTGTTTTAGTTCTCTCCCTGCTGGTAGTAACAACCTTTTCAGCATGTTTGGTTATTTTGTTGGTTTCAGTCGGAGTCAGTTCTTGAATCCGTCACATGGTGGCTGCCTGGCGAGGCTTCAAACGTTCAACACACACCTTGAAACGCGCGTTAGGAAAATCCTCCCGACTTCTCCAGGCGACGCATCGCTGGTAAAACGTTTTTTTCTTTCAGCCGTCTTACCGTCCAGCAGACAGTCGAAGTGAAGACACTGCAGGAACTCCCTCTCCCTCATGAAGCCGTTCAGAGGCGTGGCCCAGCCTTCAGCCAACACCTGCACCCACTGCATGTCCAGCTGCAGGCCAGAGGTCAGAGGTCAACACAGGCAGGCCGAGATGAGCAGAACGCGGCTGCAGAGTCAGGCCAGCTCACCTTTCCGATCTGGACAGCAGGGAGAGTCTCTGCGTCGGCCTTGGCCAGGTCCAGCTTGTTCTCCTGAACATAGAGCTCCTTCACCTCATAGGAGGCGTCAACAGGAACGATGTCCTGAAAAATAAACGAGCATTCATGACAAACATGAAGCATCCTGCTCCAGCAGGCGGAGGGAGAGCAGACGGAGCAGAAACCTACATGCTTCAGCCTCAATTTTCCTGCAACTACGACTCATTTCTGACACCTGGTGGCCACAAGGAAAATAACAGGTTCAATGTTTCAAACCAGGAAAGATTTTCTGCAACTCTTTGAGTATGATATTGTATTTGATGTTGTAACTAATTAAATTAACTCTTTAGAAATAATGTTGTTGGAAAAGCTTTTTTCCTTCAACTTGTAAAATAACAAATGATCCGTGTTTCAATGAGATTTGTGGAGCCTTCAGCTGCTTTCCATCACCTGATTCACTGTGGGAAGATGCAGTGGCCTGTTACTGTAGAAAAAAAATATAAAGGAGCAGCAAATTTCTGCCAAAAAACCTCAGAAATATGTTGGAAAAACACATTCCTGTTTTTTTTGTTTTTGTTTTTTTTGGGGTTGTTTTAGCAAATTTCTGAGAGCAATTTATATATATTTTTTTTTTCATAAATGAAAAAGTAAAAGGCAGTGGTGGAACTTCATGAAAATTTTTAACTGATTTGATTGCAGGGCCTGTAATTAGTCACAATTTATTCACAAACCATTTACTAACAAAATGAGCAACATTTCACTTCAAAAACCCATTTTCTGCTAAATTATAAAATATATCTGTTGTTTTTAATGAGTTATTCGGGTTGTTCAACCTCCAGATTAGTATTTTTCCAGCCATTCAGATTGTCAGAAACTCCTGATCATTCATGAAGTTTGTTTAGAAATGTGGACGTAGACATTAGTGTTAGAGTCTGAGCTGCTGCTACGTGTTTAACACTGAGATGCTATTTTAGGCTTGAACAGCTTAGCTGATATGCTAACTCTGTTTAGCACAAAAAAAGTCTTTTCGAGCGCCCCATCTGATCGGTTTTGGAGCAGAAATTAACCCCTGATGGTTAATACATGAGCTGCAAAATATTGCAGCTCATGTATTAAAAATCAATGTGATTAATGAACATGTTAAGCTCCTGGCCTAGTAGAAAGCCGGTGAGCGCTTGGCTCACCCGCTCCTGCAGCAGGTCCACCAGCTGCTGGATGCACTCGTTGACGCTGCACGAGTCGGTCTTCAGCACCAGCTCCGGAGCCTCTGGCTTCTCGTACTCAGAGTCGATTCCAGTGAAACCTGAGAGCAGAAACATAAAATCCATTCAGTTTCAGCTCATCAGTCACCGGAGCAGAAACTCATTCAAATAATTCAATGTGGATTTTTTTCTTCATATGATGCTTTCTGAAGCAGATGTATCTGCCCTAATTATTTAAACAGTGAACAGAAAACTGGTTGTTATATGAGGGATTTTTTATAAATTCAAATAGAAATATGAATTAATTATAAGCTTATGCCAGGCTGTTGGTAGCATTTCAGGGTTTTCCACCATAGCAGCTCCAGAGAGCCACTTCGCATTTTTAAAAGTCATCAGTTTGGTAGAAACAGCTGGGTTTGACAGATCTATACAGAAGATGTTTGATTTGAGCAGCTATACTCCGAATCTCTGTAGAGAAGCACAGGCACAAACAGCTGTAAGCACAGAAAATGCTGATTTAAATTCATTTTCTAACCATAGATTTGGTGCCCCCTCTAATGCAGCACCCATTTTTATCTCTAAACGGGCAAATTAAATCAATCAATCCTTCTAGTTTTTCACACAAAATCAACACATCCACACATTTTTCGTGCTAAACAATAATTGTGAGTTTGTTTTTGCAAAAATGCTCAAACTCACTGTGGTTAAATCATGCTAACTCCCACCTGCAGGTGGCAGTATTTCTTACTTTGACTACACTGCTGCCTCAGTTTTGCCTGGTCTGTGACCAATTCTGTGACAAAAAGTCACATGTTTTCCAGCCGATTCTGGCAGGAAAAAATAAATGCAAATATTTCTAATTTAGCACCACATTCTGGCTCAACTGGCCCTTCATGATGTGGCCCAAGATGAAAATGAATTTAAAGCCGCTGCTCTGCCTAATTAAAGTAAAGCCTTTGGCTCTACCTCTTATCTCTCCAGCTCTGGCCTTCTTGTAGAGTCCCTTCACGTCCCGCTGCTCACACACATCCAGTGGTGCGTCCACAAAAACCTCAAAGAACGGTAACCCTGCCGCCTCGTGGATCTTCCTGGCATTCAGCCGATCCTGCAGGAAAACACAACAACGTTTTGTTACATCATTTATCCCCTTTAACGATGAAATTTGGGTTGTGAGTCTCCAAACGACAGCGCTCTGTTCACTCACCCTGCTGTACGGGGAGATGAAGCTGGCGAGGCAGACCAGACCCGCATCTGCAAAGAGCCGTGCCACCTCGGCGATGCGCCGGATGTTCTCCTCGCGGTCCTCAGGGCTAAAGCCCAGGTTCTTGTTGAGTCCCTGGCGGATGTTGTCTCCGTCCAGCGTGTAGCAGGGGATGCCGTGACACACGAGGTACTCCTCCAGAGCCATGCTCACCGTCGTCTTCCCTGCACCAGACAGGCCTGCAGGGAGCAAGACAGCAGGATTATAGAGAAGCTACATCTAAAATCTGCCTTGATGTGAGGATTATTTTTGTCTTTTTTGAACATCCTACCAGTCAGCCAGACGGTGCATCCTCTGAACCCGCCTCGTGTGCCCACAACCTGCCCACGCTTGTTCCGGCTTACATGGTGGGCTTGGTAGGTGACATTAGTTGCACGTTGCATTCCCTTAAATTATCAAGATAATTTGCTCATAAAAGTTATTAAAATAACTCAAATTAAATAAAAATATATCCATACAAACACTGGAATCCCAATGAAGTAGAGTAGCAAAACACACAGAATCACATCAAAATATACGGATTTTTTTTATTTTGCAATATTGCAATACAATATTTGGTAGGATGTTATAATTAAAGTGCTATGCATACAAATTCTGCATCACAATATTTCCCGTCTATTGTGCAGCTTAAAAAAATTCTCTTTAAAATACAACTAAAATGAAACAAAACAAGAAACAAAAGGTCTAAAAGTTTTGAACAATGATGCACGGGACAGAAAATTAGCTTAAAATGTGAAACATTCATGTTATTTCATTTATTTATTTCAAACAGGTTTTTAAAAAGAAGTCATCAGTAGGACAAGAGAAAGTGTGTGCATACATAACCAAGCTACTACTTTTCCGTTTGAAAAACAGTAGAAAGAAGTGAACACGTATTTAATCCTACCCCTAATCTCAACTTAATGAAATATTACTTACCGACTGAATAATTATCATAAATTTATAATTAAAACCAAGATATGGTATTCATATGCCAGTTCCTTATAATGTGCTAAACTTTTTCGTTTTCATAAAAGTAATCAAATTGGACAGATACTTATCTGATGTGTAAACAACGAGGGTAAAAATAACTATTTATGAAAACAGAAACACCATCATCGAAAAGCTAAAGTTGATCCATCATTGCAGTGAACTTAGCTAACGGTTAGCCTCGGGGCTATTAGCCTCTAGCTATGGATAACAATGCTAGTCGCTTGGCTCATTTAAATCCGAAGGTAGTAATAAAATATTGCGTTAAATAAACTTGAGAAAATAAAGACACACCCAGTTCTCGATGGTGTTGCTAAGCTTCTGCTTCTTATTGGAGTTCCCATGAGTCTCCATGGCGGATCAGGAATCAGCAGCTGATTTAACCGTGAAGGCGCTAAAAACACAAACCGAACAGCAGCAGCTGCAGCCCGGCTGGCTCTTTGTTTACTGGCGCAGGTAAATGTTAACGCAGGAGACAGGTATGTCCATTAAATGGGGGAACTCAGGACACAGGAGCTTTTTTACCACGGGGAAGGCTCCTCTGGCAGCCACGTCACATGTGAAAAAGTGACGTATTTCCGCTGTCTGTAGCCAGCCAGCTCGGAAAACTGATCTCAGGTCAGTTTGGAGTAAATGTAAGGCAGGCTGTCATAGCATATAATAAAAGCACATTTCTGACTATCTTTTAAAGGGATAGTTCGGATTTTTTTGTGCGGTTATGTTAAATTGAAACTAGCTATACAGAGAAAGAGCCTTTATAACCACTTACGTTCAACATATACCAGGATTAGATTGGCTACAAATAATTTTAATAATTAAAACATATGACAATTAAATATGGTTTCATTGATTCTCCTGTTACTAAACATGAGTTTGATGAAAACTTTGTGACAATATTGCATTTACTAATTTTTGGAAGTATGATCCAACTGAGTGACAGGGCTGTTACTGTTTCACCAGCAGATGTCACTAGTGAGTGATGAATGAAGCACCGAGTAATGAACCTTTTTGCAAAGCAAAGGGCTGGAAAGCTTCATTGCTTCATGAGGCTTCACTTGCCCGTCACTACATAGTTGTCTTCCGTCTTTTGTCGTCAACATCTAAACCAGAAGTTGTCCTTTCAAAATAAAAGCATTAAACATCGAACCGGAAGTTATTTATATCTAAAACTAAATTAAGGCGATACGTGCCAAAAAGGTATTGAAACAAACAAAGAAACTAATTAAGGTTTATTTACAGTCATTCTTTTATTACAACTTGTGTTTGTAAATTTAAATAACAAACAAAATTTTAAGGACATTATTTTTATGTAAGTCAGAAACATTTTAGCATTTTCATGGACAGTGACATTATTTTGTTTTAGACAGAATGGCGAATGAACTGCAGTACTAATTTTGCAATAAGTATAAAGACATTTTTTATAGTCATATATTTTCTAGGAACAAATTAAATGCGTGAATTGAAACAGTATTATATGATGTGTTCACCTGCCATATAATACTGGCTCACCTGATCTAAAAACTGATATTTGTTGGGGAAAGGAAAATTCCAGTCAGATTTATAAAAAAATAAAAATAAAAATAAAACCTACATATACAACAGAAATATAAGAAAAAGAAAAAAATGTGGAAAAAATAAATATATTAAAGAAATTTAAAAAAAGGAAAATAAAAGGAAAAATAATGAATATATATAAATCTTTTCATTTTTTAGTGTTTTGTTATGAATAAAATGCCCAGCTGTTCCCGGCAGGCTTTACAGCACACAGCTGCCCCGTTAAATGAGACAAATACAGAGCGATGGATGCGCTGATTACAGGAGGAAGCTTCTGAATTAAAGGAGACGGAGGGAGGGAGGCAGGCATGGGGCACATGCGGGCGGCTTGCGGGGCTGCAGGGAGGAGCGCCGCGCTGGAAGCGAGCAGCAGCGTCGCCTAATGCATCAGAGGAGGCTGTGAGTGAGGAGCAGAGAGCAGCTGATTCAGGAAACTCCAGGAAGAGCTGCGAGGAGGCCCGTCTGAGCAGGTAGGATGCTACAATCTGTTCAATCTTAGAGAAAACAGCAAACAGGACGAAGTTCTTACTGTTTTAGGGTTTTAAACATGAAGCGGGGCGTTTTTATGAAACTGAAACTAAAATTAGATGCACCAGTGATGACAGACAGGCTACTGTACACACAGCAGGCTACATTTGAATCAGTCTCTATAGGTTTTAAATGTTTGGATTTCCAGTAGAAAAAGTTTTATTCTCTACTTTTACAACTGCAAGGGGAACATCAAATAAAAAAAACACACAAAACATGTGTCCATTGTTGAATAATTTATTTAAAGTACAAACTGCATGTTGAATCTGGCTGTAATTAAAACCTGTCAGGTCTTTAAGAGGACAGTTCTCCTCCAGCCTAAATTAGAGGCCCCAAATTGAGGCCCTGTGGCCCCACCCAGCCACAACTGGAACCTGGTGTTTAACTCTGTGTGGGGGCCACAGAGCTACACCCCAAAAGTAAACTTCAGAAGTGTCTGAGCATCCCGTGTGACGAACTGGGGGTTCAGGAGACACACAGTTAGAAACCCCCAGCATGGCGAGTGGGACTATTAGGTTTACTTTTAGCTTTTATTCTGTGAAATTGATTGTTTTATTGTTCCTTCAGCAAAGACTGATGGAAAATTGGATGGGAGGCGAAAACTTTTTCTCTCTGCAGCCTCACTGTGAATAAGATACATAAATAAAACCAAGATAATGCACAGCTCTTCATTTTAAACATAATGTCCATGAACAAACACAAAACATATGTAATCTTTAACATAATGTGAATTGAATGTCTGCATTTCTGATGTTAAAGTTCACTACAGCATAACTTTGAAATTAAAAAGAAATAAAAAATATCTAATTAATCAGAAATCTAACCTGAGGGGTCATGACCCCACATTGAAGATGTCTGTGTAAAGCAGGTAAATAATTTGGCTATGAAGTTTTGAGATACTTCACAGTTTCTCAAAACTAGATCAAAGCAGATTTAAGTGTTAGAATGGCCTAATCAAAGTCCAGATCTAAGAATTTCCACAGTCATTTGAAAAGCAAGTATCATTTTCCTTCCACGTCCCAATTCTGAACTACTTTCTGTTTGGACAAAATTCAGTTTGCAGAATGTGGAAAAATTAAATGGTTATAAAAACTCTGAAGAACAGATTTGACATAAATCTTACAATCATTTAGTTTTTCTTTGGGTAATTATTTTCTTTCAGAACTTCTAAAACATGAAATATTTGTGGTGAATGTTTTCTGACACCAAAGTTATGATGTGAAAACACTGAACCTCTTCTGCACAGAACAACATAAACTCAGAGTTTCTTCTTTTCTCATATACTGAACACTGAATGACCTTTGTGTGTTTAAATAACTCAGAGTTTTCTTCCATATTTATTTAGTCAAATTTACTGCAATTATTACTCTTCTTTTAAAACTGTTAAAATAGAGACAGGGGTGCCCAAAGTGTGGCCTGGGAGCCATTTGTGGCCCTTGACCTGAATTTTTAGGGCCCAAATGCAATTTAAGAGGTGAAGACATTTTCTAGTGAAATCTTAGAAACAACAAAGTATTTATCAATTTGATTACCAACTTTTTTTTGCTTTTTTTATTTAAAAATTATAGTAATAGTAATTATAGTAAATTACCACAAATATGCAGTAATATTTACTCAAAAGCAGACCTGGGTGTCTCCAAATCTGTATTATTTTCTCTAACTTGGCTAAAATGTTTGAGGACAGAACGACTCAAATCATGTCCTTTTCTTTGGGAATGTTTTATCATTTTATCAGAAATAAAAATCAGTCGACCCTCAGAAAAAAGTAAACTGTACGTGTCTAACACAAGCCTGCAAGATCTTTATATATATTTTGGGTATTTTCAATTTTAAAAATGATGCAGATCTGCTCTGGAGAAAATACCACAGGATGTACAGTCAGTGGTTCTGTTTACTATCAAATGAAAAAGAACAAAACTTGGTTATTAAAAGTCATGCATGCTCTCCATCGCTCACCAACCAGGTTTTAATTGGCTGACATTTTATTTGCACACATCTGTTTTTTCTGATGTCATCTCAGATGAAACTTTGTCAGTCTTTGTCCTTCCATTAAATCAAGTCGCTCCTTTGGAGCTGAATTTCATCGCCGTGTCTCCAGAGCAAACTCGGTCTCATTCGACACATTTGCATGTCCTTTGCAACCACAGATGTGTAAAACTCAATCATTTGCATCAGCAACTAAATGATAAATTAAAAACATTTTGGGGGACTCATATTCCAGGAACTATAAATTAATAATTTATAGTTCCTGGTAAAATAATAAAAACAGAATTTGGATGTGTAAATCAGTAAAATCTAATTTACTGCACATTCTTTCTCTACTATTCTTGCTAATGTACAGAATGTTTTATCCCCAGCTTATGACTGTTATTGTAACTATTATTGTCAAATTAAACTGCTAAATATAGTATAATATTTATTTTCCCTTTCAAAACCAATAAGCTACCATAAAATGTGTAGACTAAAAAAATACACTCTACTCCACGCCAAAGCAATGCAACAGCATCTGGTGATGACAGAACCCTGAAGCTTGACGTTTCAGTTCATCGTCACAGTTTATGCGCTTTATAGCATCAGAGATACTTTAACATTTAGTATTTAGTCCTGTTTTGTGTGAAATTCAACCAGCAGGGTGGCCTTTAGGTGAAACTGGACTAAAATTCAATGACTGGATCCGTTTGACAAATCTGTGTCGTACTAGCATTCTGCCTCAGAGCCTCCTTTTATTGTTATTTTTTTCAAAATACCTTTTGAAAAACTAAAATATGGCACTTGGCTCGGTTGAGAAGCTAAACTTTCATCTGATTCGTAGCTTCCCATTCACAGGTCTGATTCTCACATCGGTCAAATCAGAAGCAAATGAATTAAAACAGATTCTTCAAAATTTTGTTTAGTATTTGGTAAACCTTTAATGAAGCCCAAAATAATATTCATAGATCATAGATATAAATATAAAGAAACATAAATCATCCAGATCTAAAATTGGGCAAATTTTTTCTATTAATTACTGAGAATTTGACATACTATTGTTTACTAAAACAGAAAGCGACAAACCTTACATTGTTTTATTGTGTTTGTAATGTAAACAAACTTCTTAGTTGAATAGAAATAATTTTCAGGTCAACCTCTGTCAGAAGGATGAATAAATGTAAACTTAATGTTTTATTCTGTCACAAAAAGATGATATTTTAATGCTTGTTATAGCCTAAAGTAATTATGTGGTTTACAGACTCATTAAAAGGGCATTTCCGTTTCTAAGGACTTTTGACTTCATTCAAACATATGCAAACTAATTCATGGGTAAAATTTGGGCTGAACAGACATTTATCAAACAGATTTTGTAGGTTAATACTGTGAAGCATAGAGACATTATTTAAAAAAGAAATACATTTGATATGTGAAATGTTACTAAATTCATGAAAACAAAAAATATGTTTTTCCTTGAAGTACTTTCATGTAATCTTGCCTCATCTCATAATCTGAATGGGCAGTAAAATGGGAGTCAGACATAAAATGGTCAGCTAATATAGATCTAGATGCCTCAGATCTTCACTCTGCATGTTTGACTGATGAAATGCTGGAGCACATGCAGGGTGTCTTTCAGCAGGACGGTGCTGAAAGAAAGGAAAGAGGAGAAAAAGTAAAATGTGCTTCAGAGTTGGGAATCTTGAGTCATTGTTGCCTTTTCCTGATTTTCTCCACCACCTCTGCATTTAGCTCTGCAAACCTTTGGTTCTGTCTGATGAGCAGAAGTCAGACTCTTCTGCACTGGTGCTTGGCGTCTGTTTATCTGTGCTGCCATTATTGGTCCCTCTGTGCTGATTGCAGTTCAGTGGAGTCTCACTTTCTGTTTGAGATGTTTGGTGCATTTGATTTCTGTCTTGGTGGAAACATTCATATTTCTACCATAGGGCCCATTTTTCTGTTACAAAGAGCAGAGCAGGTCACTATACAACACATCAACAAATGAGATATATAGAAGACAACAACAATTAAATGGGATGCTAATTAAATTGACATATATAAATTGTTTTTTAATATTATTAACATTATTATTATTATTATTATTATTGTGTTTATTAGCTTTTTGTTACTCATTTAAATTGCCTTGTGAGCCTCCTCATCTTCTCCTCATGTGGATATAAACATGGTTGAATTTAGCGCTTTAGCATTAGTGGAGCTAACATTCATAATTAGTGCTTTAGGGACATCACAGCTAACTTTTTAGTTCAATAGTTATAAACATCCAAATACATGAAAGACAAAACATCGAGTCAGACGTACGGAGTCAGAACCTTTAAGGTGTAATGATTTGAGTCTTAATGAATAGTTTCAATCTAAAACTAAAACATG
Source organism: Poecilia latipinna (assembly GCF_001443285.1). Lineage (NCBI taxonomy): Eukaryota > Metazoa > Chordata > Actinopteri > Cyprinodontiformes > Poeciliidae > Poecilia > Poecilia latipinna. The sequence continues at coordinate 113,881 of NW_015113583.1, forward strand.
CTTGAAGGCTGAAGGTGGAGATTTTGGTTGTGTTTTTTTCCAGCTGCCATCTAATTCTTGGGTTTCTCTGGTTTATACAAGGCGGGGCCGCCTCAAGCTTAACTTATTTTTAGCACTCTCTTTAATGACAAAAGATGAAACAGTGGAAACGTGGAAATTAGTAGGCAGTAAAAGCAACATGTTATTATGAAGACCCAAAGTAGAGTTAAAAAAAAGAAAGCCCTGGTTTTACCAGAGTGAAGCACAGCCCTGAAAGCAACTGGTGGACTTCTCCCAAAATAGCCCGGACAAGCACAGGCCGCTAAATCATACATCACTGCATCCAGTTTTCCAACTCCACCCGTCCCTTCAGAGGTTCTGGTGGAAGCGTTTGGTTCCCTGTAAACCATGGAGGACTTCTGACAGGGTAGACATCCTTTTGCAATGTCCAAACGCATAAACCATAGCCAAGCAGCTGCCTTTTACCAAAGTCCTGCACATACATTAATCAGCTTAACAAAAAATGTATTTAAATGAAGCAATCAATACAGCGAATAAAAAGAAAACAGCTATGCTGAAAAATAGACGGGCAAATGGTGCGAAGCTTTAGATTGTACATCTGCAAGAAGTTCTACGGTTGGAGGAGGTTAGACAGATAAAAGCAGCTTTTCTACTATTTCCTTTATAGGTCAACAGAAAGCCCTAAAATTAACCCTAAAAGAACAATGAAGGCTGTAAAGTTAAACAAATACAATAAAAATAAAATAAAAGATCCCAGTGAAAGGCCTGGCAGATAACAACCTACAAAAGAATATAATCTTCTAGCTGGGATTTTATAAAAACTGGAAGCTTTGCATTTTTTTAACCACTGAAAAATAATTTTCAAATTTTAAATTATTTGTCACTGTCACACAAAAATTTTGTATATGTTCTTTTTTCACAAGCTGAGAGAAACTCATTTATGTGTTTATCTTTAGTTGCATTGGTTACTTCACAGGTCTGCCTAAAGATCACTCCTCCAGCTGCAGCTGATCCAGATGCTGCTGCTGGTGTTCTGACTAAAACCAGGAGGATAGAGAACATCAGTTCTGCAGCCTCCACTGGCTCCCTGTGGCTCAGAGAATAGACTTTAAAATCCTGCTGTTAGTTTATAAATCACTGAACGGTTTAGCACCAGGAAGGTTCTCATATTAACCTTCCACACCTCTCAGATCTTCTGGTTCTGCTCTGCATCAGAACCAGAACCAAACATGGAGAAGCAACTTTCAGTTTTCATGCTCCTCTAATCTGGAACAAACTTCCAGAAAACTGCAAAACAGCAGAAACATTGAGTTCCTCTAAGTCAGGACTAAAAACCCACCTGTTTATTAATAACTGGAACATCTTTAATTGTAGTCTGAATTCCAACCTTTCATCACTTTTATTTATTCTTTCTCTGCTCTGTAATGCTTCTTTTTGTTTCTTGTTTCATGTTTTCATCATGTAACGCATTCTGAAACACCCTGTTGCTGAAACTTTAATTACAAATAAACTTGACTTGAAATGTGGCTGAAAAAGCTCGTAATATAAACATCTATTGATTTATTACATGCGGTTTGAAGCGGTTGGATCATTTTGTCTAACCGAGTCTGACTTTCAGCATCTTTATTTGAGTAGAACAATTAGAGCTTAAAATGTTTCATACTTATATTTAAACATCTCAGTGATTGTCAGATGCATTGTGAATCCTTCTGTTACTTATGTAACAGAGTCTGAATTAGCCTGTATCCTTTTTCCACTGATATATTCTTCACAAAACCGATTACACGGTAACCGATACGTCCAGTGACTCCATCCGTTGGTCTCCTGTAAATATTTGTTTTTCCTTGCATGTAACCAGGGTATTCTGGTAGTCTCCCCAAAGAGGTTTATTATGATGCATTTCAGCGCTGAAAACCATCACAGAGGCTTTTAAAGGCATTAAAGCAGATGTGAAACAATAGAAATCCTCAGCTCCAGAGTGCACTCTCATGTCATTAGCTTGAAATGTTTTGCTTGCACATGTGCAGCTTCTTGATAGATGAGTTTGCAGACAACAACACGTGTGAATCAACACACAGCTGCATGTTTGGGCAGCAGATTCACATTTTCCTACACAAAGTCTCTTAATGCACAGCTTTACACGTTAAGGTCAACTGAGTAAAGCTACCTTCTGCTGTTATATGCTTTTATTTTAATAACTTTCTTGTCAAGGTAGCCATGGTAACAGAATTCAGTTCTTCCTGCAAGGGTTAACAGAAAAGGGACAAAAAGCAACTAAATTTCATCTTCACTCCATAAGGAAACAAGGGTAGTAACTTGGACTGAAGTTTATCTGTATGACTAGAAATGTTTTTGGAAACATCTGTGATTGTTTGCTGATGTAGAGGTCTGCACAAAGCAACAGATAGTGAAACGACTGTCCATCCATCCATTTTCTTTACACCTTTGTCCCTCAGTGGGGTGAGGAGGTGCTGCTGCCTCTCCAGCTAACGTTCCGGGTGAGAGGTGGGGTCACCTGGACAGGTCGCCTGGACAGGTCGCCAGTCTGTCGCAGGGCAACACAGAGACACACAACCACACACTCACATTTGGAGAGGCCAATTAACCTGACAGTCATGTTGTTGGACTGTGAGAGGAAACCGGAGTACCCAGAGAAAACCCACGCATGCACAGGGAGAACATGCAAACTCCATGCAGAAAGACCAGGGCCGGGAATCGAACAGCTCGAACAGCAATCGAAGGCAACAGCTCTACCAACTGCGCCACTATGCAGCCCTTGAAACGACTGTAATTATTACTATTTGTTCTTGTCCAGATCTTATGTTGGTTGATGAATGATGAATGGTTAATAAATCAGCCCAGAACTGGCTTTAATAAATCAGTTCTGGGCTTCCTAACATTGACCAGATGCTACAAGCTAATGTTGGCTAATGCAACAATGGCTAATGTTAACCATTGTTGCATCAATAAAACATTTGTGATCCATCTGGTTTGCATGTTTCTAACCTTTTTGAGGTTCAGTCCTCACTCATTTTTCTCTGTAATGTAACTCTAGATCATTCACATAAATTTACCTGTTTTTCATGGAGAATGCCTTAAATATTTGAAAGAAAAATGCAGCTCAGTTCGGCTTGACTGAAGGAAACTCTGGTGCCATTTGAATGTAAATGTGAACGCCAACCAGACCGGAGACCGCTCCACAATCAGGGTTTGGTTGTTTGACACAGTGCAGCGTAAAAGTGAACACACCAGCTGGAAGTGTAACAAATGTTGCAATTATGGTCCAAAATCAAACCAAGTTCACCGGACTAACATGTATTAAAACAGTCTTAAGGATATGCCTCCCATTCCACTTTCAGATCCTCAAAACCAGCAGCAAACCTCCAGGGATCTGCTGGGAACATCTGGAACAATCATCTGATGAATGATAGAGTTTAGGTATAAGAAGTAGAATCTTAAATTACAGCGTTCTGGGTGTTTTGACTGCCTTTTGAGGATTTCCTGATAATAAAGAGCTATAATAGTAATGAATGCCTAGTCTACCTCACACAGCCCTGTATTAACCTCCTTTCTTTCCCTGTGTCTCTGCAGCTGAAGGCTCCAGTCCCGGGGTGAACAGAGAGCGCATCCATGGCTTCGGCAGAGCTCAGGAATGCTGGAGACTCTTCCACTCCCAATCTAAACCTGGGAACAGAGGATGGTTCTGCTCCCGGCACAAACAAATCCTGCCCAGTCCACGCTTCCGCCGGAGAGGAGGCGAAGAGGAGTTTCAGGAAAGGCATCGTCCGACATAAAGACTATGTGAAGATCTCCCTGCCGGAGTCCAAAGTCAACCACCTGCCCACTGAGTGGTGGAAGACGGTGATCGCTTTCTTTTACGCAGCTTTTAACTTGGTTCTGACCACGGTGGTCATCACAGTGGTGCACGAGCGCGTCCCCCCTAAGGAGAGCAGCCCTCCTCTTCCTGATAAGTTCTTCGACTACATAGACAGAGTCAAGTGGGCTTTCACTGTGACGGAAATCAATGGGATGGTTCTGGTGGCCATTTGGTTGATCCAGCTCTTCTTCTTCAAATACAAGTGAGAACCTGATAATCTACCGATAAAAACAGATACAAAGTTTTACCAAGACCTGGGTTGGCTGCAGTGTTATTGTCACTAATAACAAACATATGAGTGGTGGAATTGAACATTTTAATCAAGTTAATTGCAGGGTCTGTAATTAATCAATCACAATTCATCACTTTTTAATTGAAAACCATCAACACAATAAGCAACATCCTCAATTCAAAACCTCTTTTTGCTGCTAAATTATTGAATAAATCGGATATGAGCTCAACAACAAACATATGTATTGTTTTTAATCTGTTATTTAGGTGATTTAACCACCAGATTGGTTCAAAGTGCCATTCTACCCATTCAGCTTTTATGTAACATCTTTAAACAAATCCTTCTTTGGAAATGTGACATTAGCCTTAGCATCTCTGCTGCTGCTACTTCTTTAGCTTTGAGATGCTAATCTAGGTCTGAACAGCTCTGCTGATAGGCTAACTCCTCTTTGCATAACTTGAATACAGTAGCCTTTTCCAGAATCCTGTCAGATCATTTTTGAAGCAGAAATTAACCCTCTGCCCTGAAAATTAATAATATAAAAATTATTCCCACTCCTGGGAAATTTTGATTTAAAATTATTTTTATTCAACAAGGAAGTTTGTTTCAAAGAGAAAATAGGGTAAACATCTCTCAAAAGATAATACAGCAAATTAAATTGAAAATACTTATTTTTCTTTACATTTTATTAAAAAATTGCAGGTCAAACCTTTCTAAAAGTTTTTATCCCCCTGATATTCTGATGATTTTTCTTTGTTGCACTTCAGTTCTCTGAGACAGGAAGGCCTCCTCACCATCACCCTAATGTTTGGCTCCTTCTACAAACAGAAACATGTCAGTGAATCTTACATGTGTAAATTAAAACTGCTGTGATGCAAGTTCAAATCAAACAGGTTCTGTGTTGCATCCTTACTTTGATTTTTATGTTTATTCTGACTGAAAGTAAATTTAATGTTTAGGACATTGAGCCTTGAACCTGTGGAGGAGGGAAAACATTAGGGTCCTGGAGAGGAGGCCATCCAATCTCATTACCAAAGAAAAGTTATCAAAATATCTGTGAAAAATATGCAAAAAGCTGCTTAGTAAATATAAAAAGAGTCTGTTGCTGTAATGTTAATCATTTTCCCTCCATTAATTGCAAATGACACAAATAATTTTCAATTACATTTTCTTAAAATTGTAAATAAAGACAGATTTTGTTTCCTAAAACTGCTTCAGTTTAATTTCCTAACAGAAACAAACTCTTTTTGTTAAATAAATCTTTTGATAGATTCAACACTGACAAGATAAATGATTTGTTTTGATTCTCCCTTATCTGTTGCTACACTCAAAATAAAATAAAATCCCAACCCAATCCCACTTTTTAAAATTGTGTTGATCACTTCTATGCATGACTATCTTACATAATATTATGCCTGAACAAACAGTTTGCTCTTCAGAGCTGCAGAGGAAGCTCCTCAAGCAGTATAAAGAGAATAAAAGCTTATATAAATAACTGATTTAGTTCTGCAATATTTAAACTATAAATGGCTCCAGCTCTTTGCAATTTTCAGATCTAAGCAATCATTTGCATGAAGTTATTGTTCGCAGGATTCTAACAAAGAGACATCAGCTCCATGTTTGCCACTCGATAGTGAGCTGGGTTTTCCTGTCAACAGGTCCATAGCTTGCAGACGGTTCTTCTTCCTCATCGGCACGCTGTACCTGTACCGCTGTGTGACCATGTACGTCACCACGCTGCCTGTTCCTGGCATGCACATGAACTGTGCCCCCAAGGTGAGCAGAAACCATCAGCCTCCTGTAATCAGCAGTGATGAGATTCATCAGTGTCTCTGAGGAAAATGTGATCCTCTGGCAGTTTGTGAGCTGAGCACAGACGAAGCGATCAGCAGCTGAACGGTTTGAGCCGCTGAAGATGTTTGAGAAGTTTTAGCTCTAATCATATTTCCTGTCGTCTCTGGAGGAACTAATAATAGAACGCCACTGTTTGATGTAGTTTGTTCATTTACATCAATCAAACACCAGGATGACTGAATCTTAAAAGAAAACAGTAAAATCTGAGACAGAACGAGTGAAGTGGTTTGTGTAGCTGCTGTGCTAGGATCTAATGCCAATTTTAAAGGGGCCAAAAAAAAAAATATATATATATATATATATAAAAAAAAAATTCCCCTCTCACCCTCCGTGGGTGGTCTCTTTCATCCTCTGAGCTCGGGTCCTCTACCAGAGGCCTGGGAGCTTGAGGGTTCTGCGCAGTATCTTGGCTGTGCCTAGAACTGCACATTTCTATATGTATATATATATATATATATATATATATATATATATATATATATGCAGTTTGTGACCTTCTGCCTCACAGAGCAGTCCTCTCCCACGACTCCCCCACTCAGCTCCTTCAGACTAGCCAGCAACAGTTAACAAACACCTGGTGGAACGGCAGAGTTCATTATAGGAGCTACTTCTCAGTGGTAAAAACATTGCTAAAAGGTTAATAGAAGTCATGTGGTGATGAGTTCCTGAAGGTGGACATACAGAAATATCAGGAGCATTTAAAGAGACAGTGGCCCAATTTCAAGGCCATAAATTAGGAAGCAAAAGTTCTTTTAAGAAACCTACAATACATTTTCAGTTCATCTTCCTAAATATGAAAGATGCTCTGCAACATCCTCAGATGTTTGTATTAGTCAAACAGCATTTATAATGTTATAATTTCTGCGTTTTGCAGAAGTAATTTGATGATAAGTGTTGCTGCTGAACCAGTATATTATTTTGTTTTTTAATGTTCATGTCCACCAGCTCCAGGGAGACACGCAGGCCAAGATCCAACGCGTTCTGCAGCTCATTTCAGGAGCCGGCCTCTCCATAACCAACTCCCACCTGCTGTGTGGAGACTTCCTGTACAGCGGACACACGGTGATGCTCACCCTCACGTACCTATTTATCAAAGAGTGTGAGTACTCAAACGGTTGCTCTCTTAGAATAATTCATGAGATCCTCTGGTTAATAATTGATGATTCATATTTTGTACTTCCATTCTGATCACCCATTGCTCTTAATGTTGTTATGCAACCTTCTATATTATTGTCTATTTATTTTTATAATCAATTATTCAAAGGTTGACAGACTTAAAGTCAAAGTCATTTCCCCATTGGGTTGGTTAAAGTAAGTTTGGCAGATGGAAAAGTTGTATATGTTGTTATTTGTTCTTAATTTTTCATTGCTTCACCACGACGAAAAATTGACAGCAGTAATTTGGAATATTTAGTTTACTCACTAAGCATTTAGTTTTAAACTAAGTATTTAGCTGTCTCAGAGCTACATGTTTAGTTTAGAGCTAAATATTCAGCTTGTAAACCAAATACTTAGTTTGTTAATTAAATATTTAGTTTGAAACTGTGACATTTATAAAGGAATGAATAACACATTAAAATGAATCCCATCTTATTAAATAACCCACATCACTGCTGTTTATTTCTGACTGTATAGCTTTATAACTACTGATGGCCCATCTGTGCTTCTTCCTCCTCTGAAGACTCTCCAAAGTCCTTCTGGTGGTACCACCTCATGTGCTGGCTGCTGAGCGCCGTGGGCGTGCTCTGCATCCTGGTGGCTCATGAGCACTACACCGTGGATGTGATCGTGGCCTATTTCATCACATCCCGTCTCTTCTGGTGGTACCACACCATGGCCAACTTACAGGTCAGAACATTTCAAACAGGCTGTTTTAATCATTAGAGATTGGAAAAAATAGTGCAGATAATTAATTGTTGTATTAATTCAGTTATTAAGACTAATGCTGCTCAGTCACCACCACTAAAGTGCTAAAAACAGCCCCCTCTAGTGGCTATAATACAGACCGCATAGTGGCTCTAAAAATCAGCTATTTAAATGTTTTCAAGTGAAAATCCATTTTCTGTGGAGAAGTATGAAGAAGCTATTTGAGAGTAGCTACTGTAGCATCTGGAGATCTTATTAATAAAGACAGGTTTATTTTATGATGTAAATGTGATTTTTGTTATTTTGTCTTGCAGACTCTGAAGTGCTCGCCCAATAACTACCTCACCAACACCTGGTGGAACCCCGTGTTCAACTTCTTTGAGAGGAACGTCCAGACGTCAGTGCCGTGCTCCTACAACTGGCCCATCAGCTGGGCCTCCGGCTGCCTCAAAAACCCCTGCAAGGCGTACTCCATGGTGCAGAGCTCACGGGAAGAGTGACCGGCCCGCCCGGAGCCGCGAATGTGTTGCTTTTCCTGGGCACAAAGCAAAAGATGTAAGAAGATCTCCACTGGAGGAAGGAACATTTATTGATTTATTTATAACATTATGAGCTGAAAATGGAGCGTTTTTGTAAACAACACTGTCTGGTCTGTTGCTGTATGTGATGTGGTTTTCCTCCATGCTAAGTATTTTTGAATTATCAGTGTCTCGAAGCCACAGGGTGCCTTAGTGTAGATGTACCAAAGCTGCCATGATCTGCCTCTCAGTCGACTTCTATCTGCTTTGATATCATTTGTTTTGTATTAATTTTAGCAGTCTTAGTATCAAAACTATAGCCTCAACATTGTATTAAAAATAAAGCAAACCAAATCGTGCGTGTGCTGGATTTATGTCGTCAATGGATTTATGTGTGTGTGTGTGTGTGCGCGCGCGCTCGTGATTACGTCTAAATATATGTGTTTGTCTGTGTACTGTCAATAGAAATCAAATTGTAGTGTTATATTTTATTATTGAATTGTATATCTTTTTTTGAAACCTGTCAAGGGACTGCAGATGGAAATTAGCTTATCTTTGAGCTGTATTGTCCCTTTCTAAATAAAGTTTACTTTAAAAAATAGATTCAGATAAGAAGAAACATATGTTATAAAGAATACAGAGAAAGAAGCAACAGAAACAAATCCTGAAGTGGTTTAATGAAGCCTGTTGTCCTCGTCAGGGGCATAAATATCATCAATTTTGGGTTTGCCATGTTCTTTTAGGTGACTTTGAAATGGTATTTCCTCCAAGACACCATGAACTAGAAAACATGTTGGCCCAGTTACTGTCACTAAAGACAGACGGTTGGTGGTGAGTGAGTGCCCACTAGTCCTTCATGTTGGGGATGTGAACTGATAAACCTCAGCTAAAACAAATCAACAAACAGCTCCAGGAGTAAATAGAAATTCAGAAACTGAAATAACATAATAAAGAGGGTTAGCTTAAGAATGGAAATAGCTCATCGAAAGCATGTCTATCCATCTAAACCTACAAGGCTGATAATTAACGGTGTTCTTGACTAAAGTCCCAGAGGGTTAGAGCCCCAGTTAAACGACAGTTAAACAACATTTAACTGAAGTCCTCAAAGGGGTGCGGGTTTTAATGCTTTTATCTTTTTTAATCTTTTTCAAAATGTCTTTCTCTTTCTCACTGTTTATTCAATGTCACATGCTGTTTGCATTTTAATTATCTAAAGCACTTTGAAATGCCTTGCTGCTGAAATGTGCTATACAAATAAAATTTGATCGATTTTGATTGATTGAATTAACCAGATAATCAGCCACTGGTTAAAAACGAGGTCCTTGTGTATCAGCAACAAGAAGTGATTTCGTCTTAAAAGACAGCAATGAAAAACATCGACCGCATTTCCGAATTCCACCAATCAGAGCACGCTTACAGCGGAGCCAGCCAATAGGAACGCAGCAACAGTTCCATCCCCCGCACAAGTTAGGAAGAGCACGTTCTAGCCCGCTGCTGTTGTTGTTACGGAGTAATCCCGGAGACGTCAGCTCTCTGACAGCATGGGCTCACTGTCATGGCTGGCAGACCTCAGCAGCTCCGCTCTGTCTCCTCCAAACATGTTGCCTTTGCTGCTCTTCTTCGTGGTTTTTTATCTGGTCCGTTTTTATCAGAAGCAGCGCGGCATCTACAGGAACATCCCGCCAGGTCCGCGGCCGTGGCCGGTGGTCGGTAACTTCGGCGCCCTTCTCCTGCCTCCCTTCATCAGGCGGAGGTTCGGACAGACCTCCAACCGGAACATCGGTGTCATGGAGGCTTTAACGTCCCAAGCCAGCGTTTATGGGAACATCTACAGCCTGTTTGTGGGCAGTCAGCTGATCGTTGTTCTGAACGGCTATGAGGTGGTGAAGGACGCGCTGTCAAACCATCCAGATGTGTTCTCAGACCGGCCGGATGTTCCCACTATCTCCATACTCACCAAACGGAAAGGTGAGGAAATGATGAACACGCTGCGGTGCAAAAGATTATATCCAACTTCCTGTCACCGAGACTTTCTTCTCCCTTTTCCATACGGTGAAACCTGGTGGTGGCAGCATCATGCTGTGGGGTGTGTTTCTTTTATTTGATTGGTCAGACTTGATGAGGCGACATAAATGAAAACTCTTTCCTCTTGATCTCGTTACCAGGTGGGAAGAGTATCCAAAAGTTTTACTGAAGTAAAAGTAAAATCAGCCATCCAAAAAATCTTAACAACTCTGTCCAATTTCCTCTCAAAAACTGTAATCTCCCAGACATATGCCACATACCTGTTAAATCCAAAATCATATATTTAGGAATAACAATAGAAAAAGTCACAGAGCTAGCAACTTTTCCAAGATCGATTCCATCCTGCTGGTGAGCTCCAGGGTCCACAGCTGCTGACGTCTTCCAAATTTATCGTTATGCCAGGTATCTGCTAACTCCAAACAGCAGAAATCCTGTTATCATGAGTCCAAATAAATACAGATCCTCCACATCTTCCAGGAACAAAGGAAGACGTGTTTTATTTTCAGCTGCTGTGGTTCTGTTTCTCACTCACTGACATCATTTTTTGTAAACATCTCAAGAGTCCAAAATGTATCCCGCTGGGTATGTCTCTGCAGGATAAGTGGGCTCTTCTTTTCCCAGTCTTCTTATTGAGAAAATTTGATCAATTACATTGAGAGACAAGTTGACCTGATCCATAATTTACAGATTCAGAAACAGAGGCTGCAAAAGCAGCACCAAGACAGAGGAAAGCAGGGCAAAAGTGGGTAAGGAGGGAGCAGAGGAAAAAGCATCTGCCTTCACCGAGAGCTAGACAGGTTTATTGTAATAACTTGGGGACAATTTACTGTCCAGCAAAATTTGTCTTTGTGACAGGCCTGTCTGTAAATGACTAGAGCCGTCTCCTGTTTGTGTTTCAGGAATCGTGTTTGCCCCCTACGGGCTGGTCTGGAGAAAGCAGCGTAAGTTCTGCCACGCCACCCTGAGGAACTTCGGCCTGGGTCGGCTGAGTTTGGAGCCGTGCATTCAGCAGGGCGTGGCCGCCGTCAAAACGGAGCTGCTGAGGCTGAACGGAGAGCGCGGCGCCTGCGGCGTCGACCCCTCCAGGCTGATCAGCAACGCCGTGTCGAACGTCATCTGCTCCCTGATCCTGGGTCAGCGCTTCCATCACGAAGACCCTGAGTTCCACGGCATCCTGGACCTGATGTCGCGCGGGTTGGAGATCTGCATAAACAGCCCCGCGGTGCTCATCAACATCTTCCCGCTGCTCTACTACCTGCCCTTCGGGGCGTTCAGGGAGCTGCGGCGGGTGGAGAGAGACATCACAGTGTTCCTGAAGAAGATCATCAAGAGCCACAGCAACACTTTGGATCCTGACAACCCCAGAGACCTGACTGACATGTACCTGATGGAGATGCTGGCTCAGCAAGCCGCTGGAGAGCAGGACAGCAGCTTCACAGAGGACTACCTCTTCTACATCATCGGAGACCTCTTCATCGCCGGAACCGACACCACCACCAATTCAGTTCTGTGGGTTCTGCTCTACCTGGCCCTGTACCCTGATATCCAAGGTAACAGCGCCGCCTGGTGTGGTAGGTTCGGTTCAATTTGGGACCAAGGTTGCCACATTTGTTACATTTTCAGCTGCTGTGGTTTTCTTTCTCACTCACTGAGTTAAACCAACCAAACCCTTTGAGTAACAGTGAGTTCCCCTCCTTGCCTGTGGGGGCGCTGCGCCAAGAACCACTGAAGGAAATGACACAAAAACCTCTGAAGACACTGAGCACATCTTCCTCCTTCATGAAATGGAAATAAAAATTAAGTCAGATTTCAGTGGTTGGAAAATTTGTTTTATCTTTTTCCAAAGACCATCGACCATTTTTTCAAACCAACCAGAGTTTGATTAAAGCAAACTAAATCCAGCAGCTGTTTGATTCAACCCCTATCTACCATAGGATATTATTTAATCTATTGTTATTTAACCTTTATGGAACCAGGTATGTTGGTTGATAATTTTTTTTTACAAACGACCTGTTTAGAAAACATAAAAAAATCAGACAACAGAATTTTACAGCATATTACATAAACAACAAACACTCAAAAATACCTGAAATCCATGAGTTCATGAGATACCCTTTAAATCAATGGTTAAAACCCCAAATATACGTTAATAAGCATTAACTAAGCAATTAAGCATTCTACTGCAGGAGCTTCCTTATCGCCACTCTTTGGGGTTCAGCCATCAGTGCCAGTCAATAGCATGTCAAGTAGCATTGTGCTTTAGTATTCCTGCTTCCCAAGCTGCATTTTCTTATAAATATTTCAGATAAAAAGTCGTGTGTAAGTGAATTTTCTGCAAATAATTTTGAGTTCATTAGCAAACCTCTGAGGCTTCAGAGAAAAGATGCATTACATCACAAACCAGTAAACTATTTAGGTTGGTATGACTGGATTTCATTTAGGGGTGTCAGAGTAAAGGGAGTCTAACAGAAATACATGCCACACATTTCAAATTTTTATTTACTAAACAATCTGAACACCATGTGTCGTTTTCCTTTCAAGCCTCACCAGATACATTTCAGTTTGTGGTGATTAAGTTTGTGAATTTATCACATATTTCAGGTTTCTAGATGTAAAATCTCTACTTATCAAAAGTGAAAGAAGGAATTAATAACTGGCGGCGGGTTGCCATGTCTCCTCTACTTCCTGATTTTAGTCAGCCTGGCTCAGTAAATATTTAACCACTTCTCACTGATGCAGACTGACACGTCAGCGTTTTCATTGGTGTCACTTTAACCAGGCACGCTTGTGTGTTGAGCCCTAGCCGGTTTCCATGACGACTGACGCTTGCATCCCTCTGTGTGGATCCCAGATGAGGTCCAAGCAGAGATCGACAGAGTGGTGGGCAGACGCCGCCCTCCATCTTTGACTGACAGAGGAAGTTTGCCTTTTACTGAAGCTGCCATCATGGAGGTGCAGAGACTGACGGCGGTGGTTCCTCTCAGCATTCCTCACATGGCATCAGAGACCACAGGTAACCGGGGGCAACCACGGGTACCAGGGGCAACCAGAGGATGATCTGCCATGGAGCGTGTTTTCTGATGGGTTTTATCTGTTTCCCAGTGTTCCGGGGCTTCACCATTCCCAAAGGAACGGTCATTATGCCCAACCTGTACTCGGTCCACAGAGACCCCAGCGTGTGGGACGATCCGGACGCCTTCAACCCGGCCCGCTTCCTGGACGGAGAGGGGAAACTGCTGAGGAGAGAGTCCTTCATACCGTTTGGAATCGGTACGATGCTCTGTCACTCAGGAGAATAAACCAGTTTAGCTTCAGAAGGTTTATTCATTCCTCTTATTATTGATGATTATGGCTTAACAATAATGAACCTCTGAAAATCTTAACATGTTATATTTTTACAATGTTAAGTTATGAGAAAGGTTGTTGCTTAAGAAGCTGGATGTTCAGAGTCTATAATCCAAACGTTTTATCCAAGAATCTTCAAAGAGTTGTAGATGGTGATGCTGTGAGCAGGAAGGATCTCCAGTAGCTGTCAGTGTTGCAACAAATCTTAAAGGCCTCTGACTGAAAAGTGTTGTAACAAGCTAACAGCTAAATTTCCAGTCAGCAGAGATGATATTCCACAGTAACACATCCTAAATGACACCATCACTTGTTTGCTAGCTCTGCTAATCCACCTCCTTTGCTTTGGCCACTCCTCTTTACATCTCTGTCGAGAGACGTTATAGTCGAGGATCCAGAGACGGTTTCAACTTCTTCCTTCTGTCTCTGGATCCACAAAGCCTTCTTTAAACTTCTCTGGGATTTGGGGTCAAAGTTCAGGAATAATTTGACCATTTGAGATGCTAATCAGCTTCTACCAGTTGCAAAACCAATACTCCGTTGCCATGGTTACACATCGACCAGAGGGATTAATTGTCCAAACATGGAACAATTCAACCAAAAAAATATTAACAAAAATCTAGTAAAAGAACATAATACCTGACAGAGCTGCTCCAACATGCTGCTGCCATGAGCGCCACAGTTCTAGAACCAAGCAAATATGGAATCACCTTTCATTCTTTGTCTTTTGTAATATTCTGGTTCGAATCTTAATTTTTTAATAAGCCATAATCACCAAATTAACAGAAATAAACACAAGTAAATCCCTTTTGCATGTGGCCGTCAGGTCGCCGGGTGTGCATGGGCGAACAGCTGGCCAAGATGGAGCTGTTCCTGACCGTCAGCGGTCTGCTGCAGGCCTGCACCTTCCGGCTCCCAGACGGGGCGCCCGCTCCGTCCCTGCACGGTCGCTTCGGCCTGACTCTGGCTCCCTGCCCCTTCGCCTTGTGCGTGAGCGCCCGCAGTGAGGACTCATTCAGCTGCGATGCACTCAGCTAGAGCGGCTGCTGCGACCTAAAGATGCTTCTCAGGTCTCCTGGAGAGACTCTGGGAGAGATTTTAAACCAAAGAGTGTCTCTTTCACAACATCTTATCTTTTAATTTTAAGAATATTTCTCTGATTAGTCAAAATGTATTTGACTCTAAAAAACTTGTATTTCATTTCTAGGTAATTTCATGTGTTAATTTATAAGAACAGTATTAATTTGTTTAGCACTTATATTTATTTCCCTTTAAAAGGTCAATTTTTATTTTTGGCTGATTCTATAAGATACCAGATGAAGATTTTATTGTTTTATGGTCAGTTATTTTAATATGGAGAAAAAATTTATTTTCTGCTCCATAAAATGAAAGCAACTTGAATACCTGACTGATTTAATCTTGATAATAGATTATTGTCATATTATTTTGAGGAAAAATTATGTTTCCTTGGTCATTTTTTAGAAACTTTTGGATGCAGACTTCCTTTGACAGGAATTGTAGAAAAACAGAAATTTAATATTTTAATCAAAGAAGCTTTATTGGCACAAGTCCAGTTTGTGTCTGCTGATGAAATGTATATGAACATTTATTAAAGTTATTTTTGATGTGAAATGACATGACTGATATAACAGGAATTAAGATGCGAATCTTGTTGGGAAAAGTTCCAGAGTGCAGTTTTTGATTTGACCTGCAGATGTCACTGTTACGCTTGTTACATTACTGAACTTTTTTCCTATTCTGTTTTAGGAAAGATGAGGGGAGAAAAACTAAAGCTGATGATGATAAAATATTTCCGTGTTTCCGTGGTTTTATAATTTAATCAATTATGCAGAAAATTTTGGGGGCTTTTTACATCAATTTATGCTGATATATTATGTCTTTAATTTTTTCACATTGCAACTAGAATGCAGCATTATCCGTATTAACTTGTTAATTGTTTGGATTTTGTTAGAAAAGCCACTGGAAAATAATTTTTGCTGCTTTTTGGACCTGCAGCCTCTCAGATCAAGGTCTGAAATTATCCTGAATATTATGGAGTAAGAATATTAATAGTTAAAAAGTAATTTAAAAATACCCAGTATCCTGGAAGGATAAGCAGGTATAAACAGCTGATGCCTAAACATTGATCTCTCTCTCCCGTTCCTGTCATGCAGCTAAGCTTTAATATTCATAAAATATCAAATATGATGTTTGGAATCTCTTTTCTATGGATTAAAGGTGTAAACTATAGTTTCTCCATTGGATTGAGAGTGAAACAAACTGACATCGGACAGAAAAAATTCTGTTTTGATAGTGTTGTAGAAACTGTCCACTAGATGGCGGTAGTTCTTTTTCCAGTCGATTTGTCCGCTGAATCTGGAAGCTTTTAAGATGAAGAAGTAGCCTGCAGTCGACCCTTCACCCAGTTAGGATTCTGACCCCGGTTCTGCAGATTTTAGAGCCTGTATGTTTAGGTTATTTTCCTCCAACATGGCTTTTTTCACGCACCAGATCCAGAGGAGCTTCTCTTCTTCGGTTGTCAGGAATGTTGTGATCAAAAACGTGACGATCATCGGAGGAGGTCAGATGGGAGCAGGAATCGCACAAGTAAGAGACGCAGGCATGGAAGCTTTTCAGGGAATTTCTTGTTTCTTTTTCTTCAACCTGCTGGGAATCTGAGTTTCTGATCTTGTTGTTTTAGGTCGTCCTGGCATTGCCTGTTCATAACTTTAAACGACGTTTAACTAAAGTCCTACGGGGTTTAGAGTCCCAGTTGACGGCGTTTCAAGTAAAAACCTAGAGGTTGGAGTCCTTGTCAAACTGTGTTTCTGACGAAAGTCTCAGAGGGTTAGAGCCCCAGTTAAACGACGTTTAACTGAAGTCCTAAAAGGGGTGCTGGTTTTAATGTTATCTTTTTTAATCTGCAATCAGCTGAATCAGCCATATTAAAACGGGGGAAACATTTAAAACATGCAGGGCAGTGTGCCTTGAGGACCAGGGTTGGGAAACACTGATCTACAGACTTTATTAATCAAATTTTATTTGTATAGCACATTTCAGCAGCAAGGAAATCACCTGGGCTGAAGCAAGGAAACACCTGAAACATGCAGGGCAGTGTGCCTTGAGAAACACTGCGCTAGATGATTCTTCAGAAGATTTTTTTTAATCTATCCATCTGTTTGCTCCACCAATTGATGCTCAACCACAACAGAAGATGAGTTGGTCAGTGTCAATAAACCATTTCCTTCAAATAAAACGATGCATTCTTATAACTTGAGCAAGCTCCGTACAGAACTTACCTCTGTTTATAATCCATTTAATTTAGATGGAGCCCAAAGGACAATATTCGTCCATTCATCTTAAAATACGTTCAGAAAACTGTTCGGCTCCTTCTCACCTGAGCTCAACGGAAGCAGGTATAAATGGAGACAGTGAAATGTAGCTGCTCCCTCTAGTGGTGACGGGTTGATACATCCATCCATCCGTTTGTCCATTCATTCGTCAACTTGTCCGTCCATCCATTTGTCAAACACCTGTTTAGTATTTTGTGTTAACAATAGATGTGAAGTTGATCAAAATCTATTTACTTATTTGCCTAATTAATTTTGCTATTAATTGCTAGTTTGTTTTTTTCCTTAACACCCCAGTTGCTTCTATGTGTTTATATTATTTATATTTATTGAAATATATGTGTTTATTTATTTGCACTGCCTTCCAGAGTTGCTATTTTTTTAAATTTCGATGAAGGATTATCGCATGCCGCCTTCAGAAGGCAGGCAAGAATACATTAACTATTTAAACTATTCATTAGAGGTTATCTGCGTTGCCAGTTCACATCTCTTCGCCCGGTGTTCTGACTACATCAATGTGCGCATGCGCATTACCGCAAGGTAGGACGGATTTACGGGTAGCACAGATAAACGGAACACCGGCGCAAACCCCGCACGCAGCTTAACGGCGTGTCAGAGGTTTTATTAGCACAGCTCTGCCTCCGGTCCAACCCGCTGCATTTTTAATTTCTGAAGGCTTCGTTTATCACCTGCCTTGATAGATGCAGCTACCTAATAGTGATCAAAATAGGAAGAAATTATTGTATTTTATTTGTCATTTGCAAGAAAAACATAAATTACGCTTAAAAAATGTATTTGTAGTGATGACGCCACTGACGTTTGAGCCATTTTCTCTTGCCTTTTATCGACTCACCTGCATTTAATCCTGATTTATTCAGATGACCTGATTAATTTAGTGGATCGTTAAGACGCAACTTATTCACTAATGTCAGTTTGATAGAAAATAACTTATTTCATTGCGCTGTGATAGACAGTGGTAGTACGCTGACGACATGCTAGCTAATGTTAAAACAATAAGATAAATGCGGTAACCATGGTAACCAGTGAGCGTTCAAAGCCTGCCCCGATGCTTGCTGCAGTTAAGTTGCGCGCGCATCCTCTGTGTTTACTGACAAATAATCCATCGCTGCTTTTGACTGATAGTTGTTACCATAGCAACCGGTAACCGAGAGCTCGTCCCCTTTTTCTATTGTCATCTGTCACCTGCGGTATGTATTGGGATCGGCTCTGTTTTCTGCCCTATTATTCGATTTTAGACTAATTTAATCATATGCAGCGTTTCATGTGTAAATTTCGCCATGTTTTGAAAGTATTATCATTATTAATGCTGTGAATTTTAGTTTAATGTTGTTTAATTTTACAACTTCTAACTGCTGTCAACTGCTCATTGGGAGCCACTGCTGTGTAGTTTTTGGGTTATTTATTGTATTTATTTAACATATAGGGACACAGGCTGCTGGACCGACTTTAGCCACCAACTTGACTTTTCTCTGGTTCGGTATGTTTTAAGTTTTGATTCACAGTAATGTTTCAGTTACCAGTTGTATGATCCATGTGTGATTTTGTTGCCTGCAGTAAAATATATATATATATTATGTTAAAGATTAAATTAGCTATGTTGATGAATGACTTGGATTTACATCACTATATAATCGCAGTCAGCTCGCCGCCTTTTTCTATGGCCAACTGATGTTTACCATCAACTTGATTTTCTCTCTTGTTGAAATAAATACAGTGAACCTGAGGAAGCTCAATCATTTCCATTTGCATTATTTATTGTTTTTCTCTCTTTCTGCCAAAAACTGGATGATAAAAGTCTCAGCTAGCCCTTTTTGTGAAGACAGTTTTGTTTACAGAGACTTCATAATTAATTTTATTTGGAGTTTTTTGTTTCAGATATTTAAAATGTCTTCCAGTTCCAGTGTAAAATGTTTATTAGAAATTAAAGTTTATTGATTTTAAAGTTTATGTTCTTATGCTAAAAGACAGTAGCTATGTTTCCATTATCCATATATTTGAGCAATTTGACATTCCAAAAATAAATTTGCTTAATATTTAAAATGTCTAACCGGTTTGAGTGTTAAATGTTAAGTAGAATTTAAAGTTTATTGATCTTTGAGGATATGTTCTAGTTCGTTATATTACTTGATAATGGTCTCAAAACAACAATATTATAATTTATCGCAATAACTCCTGGAACATTTTATCGTCCAACACACGTTGATATCGAGACAGACCTTTCCATCTGTGTGTCTCTCCATCAACGCTTCAATGCTGCGTTTCTTCCAGGTTCCATATTTGAACTCTGACCTTCATCTGCTCTAAACCTGTGGTGAACAGTTCAGTTTGTACTTTAACCAACAGACCAAGGAGGACGAGGGTCTGAAAGTGAATCTGGTGTTTTGACCAGATTGCTACGCTCCAGACCAGGATTTTAAAACCTGCTCACATGAAAACCCAACCGGAGCAAAACGAATCCCTTCACAGCCTGATGGAGCTGGTGTGCTTTCTGTTTTCTCCCTGGAGGTCGCTGCATCCACCGGCCACTCGGTGACACTGGTGGACATGACGGACGACATCCTGAAGAAAGCGATGAAAGGAATCCAGGGCAGCCTGAGGAGAGTGGTGAAGAAGAAATTTTCTGACGACCCGGAGGTGAGGCACTGCAGATCGTCGGAGGAACAAACAGGCAATGAGCGTTTCACAGAGAACATCCTGGTTTCTCCTCAGTCTGGCGACGACTTCATCCAGAAGGTGATGCAGAACGTGTCGACCACCACAAACCCTGCAGCTGCCGTCACCACCTCAGACCTGGTGGTGGAAGCCATCGTGGAGAATATGAAGATCAAACAGGATCTGTTTGGTTTCCTGGACAAGATGGCGCCCGAGTAAGAGTCACCGCCCGGCTAACATGATGGAAATGTTTCTCTGGCTTTCAGGTCTGGGTTTTGTTTGCTCTCGATGTTTACTTATCAGTATGTTAGATTATAGAGTCAGACTTTTTCAAAGTATCTCCATGGAAACAAAAATATTTTTCACAGAAACCTTCCTGCTCACAACGAGGCTAAAATAGGGCTCAAACGATTAATCTGATTAATCGTCACTAATTCAGATTAATCGTTAACTGGAGAACACAGACCCAGAAAATGGCCGTTTGCTGAAAGAACACAGCAGTAAGTAAGCCAAAAACTACAAAAATATATGCATTTTGTATTTAAAAAAAAAAAACTCTGTTTCTGTACATCTGTTCTACCCAGAATTCCTCGAGTGGCAGCTTTAGCTTCACCTGGTTCAAGTATTGTAAAACTTTTAAGCACATTTTGCTATTTGTCAGTTAATCCAAGAAATAATCACTAGATCAGCTCTGTTGATGTTAAGTCAAACAGAAATGTTCACATTTCGATGTTAGACCTTTTTTTAGCTGATAAAAAATGCTCATGTTCTTCACCCATGGTGGGTTTGCATTGCATTTGGAGTATCGGCACATTAGCATTGGCTTCCACTAAATGCTTTATTGTTAGCAGAACTAGTATTTGGGATTAGTGCTTAAGGATTAGCACGTTAATGGAAGGCCTTCAAACTGAGTTCCATCTAAATGTAAAATTGTGACCCGATGAGTTTTTGGTTGGTGTAGAAATAATTTTCCGGTATCTTCTGTTGCAGACACACCATCTTCGCCAGCAACACGTCCTCGCTGCCCATCAGTGACATGGCCAGCGCCACCAGCAGGCCGGACCGGTGCGGAGGCCTCCACTTCTTCAACCCCGTTCCCATGATGAAACTGGTAGAGGTGGGTCGCACGCAGAGACGAGCTGTCCAGACTGGTTTTAGATCAGACCCGAACCGATGAGCAGAACTGGAGCTGCTTTTTCCTGTAAACACAACGTAACCGGATCAGTTTTACGTCTAGGAACAAGAAGAGTTGTTAAAAAACACAAAGTATTATGTGATTTAGAGGCCCGTGGTACCATTTTATAGCATAATCAAGTTGTTACCTTCAGTTGTTATACAAAGTCTGTATGCATCAATATGACTTAAAAGAAATGTCACTTTCTTAAGACCTTGAAATTGGGCCTCTGTCTCTTTAAAAACTCCAGCTCTGCCTTCAACATGGCTCCTCTATTAACCCTTTGACGCTTTTACCAGCATTGCTCAGAGAAGTAGCTCCTATAGCGAGCTCAGCAGTTCCACCAGGTGTTTGCTAATTGCTGCTGGCTAGTCTGGAGGAGTTGAGTGGGGGAGGAGCTGCGGCTTGAAGGCGGGGCTAGGTTCACCCTGGCGTTTTGCACAGCTGAATGTTTATGAATTTCTCAAACATTCATGGAAGAATCAAAGTCACACTTCAGGTTTGTTTTTGATGAGGGTACAGCCCCTTTGAAAGGTGAACAACTTTGGCTGATACCGATGTTGACGCCAATAAATCCTGCATCCTCGCTCTGCATTCTACCTGAACGTTGGACCAGTTTCCCAGCCTGTTGCCTCGGATCTTTTCCTGCTTCTTGTTTCCTGGATGACGTTATGGACGCTTGCATCCCGCCAGGCTTGAAAGTTGGTAAAATCTCGATCTCCTGCAGGTCGTCGCGACGTCATCGACCAGCCCAGAGACGTCCGAGTCCCTCCTGAACTTCACCAAAGCACTCGGAAAAACGCCGGTGTGCTGCAAGGTGAGGTGGAACAGTTGAGGACGGACCGTCTGACGAGGACGGTTCCGGTCTCTGAATCCCTGTCTTGTTTGTCCAGGACACACCTGGGTTCATCGTGAACCGGCTGCTGGTTCCCTACATGATGGAGGCCCTGCGGCTGCACGAGAGAGGTGCGTCTCCGTCTGCTTCGCCGGTAAAACGGTTGCCATGGATTCACATCAGTTTCTTTCTGCAGGCCACGGGTCCAAAGAAGACATCGATATCGCCATGAAGCTGGGTGCCGGTTATCCGATGGGACCGTTTGAGCTCAGTGACTACGTGGGACTGGACACAATAAAGTTCATCACGGATGGTGGGTATTTACTAATAGGGCCTATAAATTTTACTGTTGTAGTTTGGCCACCACCCAGCAGAGGGCGCTGCTGGTCATCCTTTACTGAGCCAGTTGATAGAATTAAAGATGGCGACTGCTTTAAAAGCCACCGTTGACAAGTAGGTATGAACATCTTTGGTCATGGATATTAAGGTGTTTCACATATTTCATTATTTTCATCTTTTATTTTTCTATCCGGCAATAAAAGAGATTCCTGTTTTGTTATATTTTATAAATATGTCTGCTTAATGAAATGAGAAAACCACAATTTTCTGTTTATTCAGTCAGTATTTAATACTGCTGACACCAAATAATGTTAAAATTCAGTAGATATTTATTTTAATTCACCATATGAGAATTTAGGCCGTTATGGGAAGACAGTGGACCCTCTTCATACATGAGAAAACTCAGGTTTTCAAGAAAATGGCTGCTTATCGGTGAATAGTTAGTCGATGTTAGATAAAC
Organism: Poecilia latipinna; assembly: GCF_001443285.1. Classification (NCBI taxonomy): domain Eukaryota; kingdom Metazoa; phylum Chordata; class Actinopteri; order Cyprinodontiformes; family Poeciliidae; genus Poecilia; species Poecilia latipinna. Next base: position 136,426 of record NW_015113583.1, read on the forward strand.
TGATTAATCGATAATTTGGATCTAATTAATCCTCTTCCTCCTGAATCTTTAGGCTGGCGTGAGAAGGAACCCGACAACCCGCTCTTTGCTCCCAGTGATCTCCTCAACAAGCTGGTCGCTGAGGGGAAACTGGGCAAGAAGTCGCTAGAGGGATTCTACAAGTACAGCAAGTGATCGGATCAGAACTGGAGCAGCGGAGCCTCCAGGCAGAACGGATCAGAACAGAAAAGTGCCTCTCGGGTCGTTAACATCCAGACCATCAGACCTGATTAAACACATGCTTTAAAAACAACTGAATGTGATTTATTAAAAAAAACATAAACCAGTAAGATGATTGATTACCGAAGCAGAGCTAATTTATGATCCAGAAAACATTCTCTGAGCTGAAATATTTCAACCCAGTGTTTTTCAAAGTGGGGCCGCCAGGGGGCGCTAGAGGAGCCTCAGAGAACTGGAGGGGAAAAATGCAAAAGAATAAAACTTATCACAAAATCGAACCTGTTTTTCAGTCATTATTAAAATATTGGGCAAAACAATTTATTGGAATATTTTTTACCATGCTCTTCTTTCTGATTAGCTGCCAGTTAAATTCATCAAGCTGCTTTAAGTTAAAAGGAATGATGCAGCATTCATGCCACAAAAATGCAGCAGTTAATGAATAAATAATAAAATTGATGCTTCTTTACGTACTTTATAGCACTACCTGTAGGTTCACAAATTTTACCTTTCAAAATTCTACCCATTATTTCACTTTAACAAAACATTTTTCCTGTTATAAGTGAAATAATCTGCCAGTGGAAGCAAAATATTAAGGAGTTATTTATTTAAAACAAGCTCTTATATGTTGCTGAAAAGTTGCTTATAATTTAGTTTAGTCTTATTTCAAGTGTTTTAAGATATTTGCATTAGAAATTTGACCAAAACTCTTTGGTAAGTTTTTGTGTTTTCACACTAAAGACTGCGTCCACTTTCCAGATGCAGAGTTTGGTTAAAAACAAAGTCCAGAGTTTTCTGTTTGCCTGTCAACAGAAACAAACAACAAAACCAGCATCAGGCTGAGATTACGTCTATGAAGTCATTAGAACGTTTTCCCAGTAGTTCTGCCTGCCGTCCCGGTTCTGTGTACGCTGCGGCTCGTCTGTAGTGGTCACAGCAACCAACAGAACCCGACCACTGAAACATCTGCTGGGAATCTCCATAGTTACACAAACAGTCAGAAGAAAGCTAATTTAGGGATTTTGGTCGAGAATTTTGACGTGGATCTTCAGGAATTCTGATGCTCTGGAGTTTTTCCACACCCGGATTTGTTTCAGCTGAGATTTGGAAGTACAAACTCTTAAATTTCAGCTTCATCCTCGGTGAGAAAACCAAAAATAAAACCCAATATGTTGATGTCTACGAACAGAACCTGAAGGAAAACTAAACCGAACAGCTTCAAATGTCAAACAGCAAAGGTCAAAGTAGAGACCAAATGCCAGGATGTAAAAATATGAGAGCGCAGTAATCTTATCAGTTACAGGAAATCTGACAAAAATGAAATAAATTTGAACCACTGAGACGTTTTTCCTCATATTTGCTTGTTTATGTTGAACTTCTAGTTTGCAGAAAAGCTGCAAAGAATCAAAATGATCACAGGTGCAAAACATAAATAAAACCTCATGCTTTTATTCTGAAAGAGGACACACACTCCTGTAGTCCTTTTCTATTTAAAAAAGACTTGAATTATTTGCTTATTTGCATTTTTTGTGTATTTCTAATATTGTATTCAAAAAAGGCTTATAGTGGTCAAATGAAATATCTGCAGAATGTGATAATTTCTTAAATCAGATTAATCGTTGGAATAATTAATGAAATAATCGTTAGTTGTAACCATATAAAAAACATGCAGAAACTATCAGAATTTTTAACCTTTGATCCTTGGATGCAAACCAGCAGCTATCAGCTGATAAATGTGGAAAAAAAGAAAATAAAACGGCATATTTCACCAAAACTGAGTAAAAGAAGGAAACAAGTGAGACTAAAGGTTCTGGTTGGTTCTACATGTGACGATGATTTTCCACTGGTTTGGACCAAAGACTGAAGCTGGAAGACAGAAAACTTTTCCTCCAAAAACAGATCCAGGTGTGGCAAAAATCTTCCACAATGTTGTTGGAGAATGTTTTATGATCCGACAAAACCGGACTGGAACTTTGGGCCAAAACTTTCTGCAGCTGAACAGAAACAAAATTAAGTGATTATCTTTGGACCTTAAGAGGAAGATCTAGAGTTATAGATCTAGATTCAGCACACAGCTCAGTCACTACAGCTGGAAACCAGGATCTGGGTTTGAACCTTCAGAGTCACATAAAGACAGTTACAAAGTCGGCCTTCTATGACCTGCAGAACATTTCTAGGATTTCCATCAAGATCTAGAGAAACTCATCCGTGCGTTTAACTGCATAAAAAAAAAAAAAATCAGAAAGCTGCAGCCAATACAGAACCACAAATCTGGAACAAACATCCAGAAAACTGAAAAACAGCCGAAACGTCGAGTTTCTCTAAGTCAAGGTTAAAAATCCAGATGTGCAGTCGATTTTGATCGATTTGTTACTGGAACGCTGATTAATTTCTGTATTAATTCAATATATTATGAGAATTACTCTTGGCTTTGAGGGTATTTGACTAAATGTAATGTTTGTTTGCTGTTCCCAAAATGTTTTAATCACAAAGCGCTTTGATAAAATGAGCAATTCAAACTGGTCTACATTACAGCATGCAAGCACATTATTCCACTTTTTTATATATATTTGTAAACAAAACTGGATTAAAAAAAGAAATTGTTAATAAGCTAATATTTTAGTACATCACCAAATAACCCTACCCTATTTAGAAGTTGACCAGAAGATGGCGCCGTTTCATCAGAATTACACCAGATCAGATCCAAACACAACATTCAGATTTTTAATGTCTATCCTTTAATCAACCTTCAAATTTATACACAGTCTGTACATTAATGTTGTTTTTGTTGCTCTCCGTCTTCGAGCTTTAAAGCACGTTAAGGTTTCAGGTCTGCTCACCACACGACTCATCAGATGAGACAATGGTGCCTTTTTATTAAAAAAAAAAGAACAAAAAACATGTTGAAACAATTCAAATATGACTTCCTGGGAAGCAAAATGCTCCTCCAAGATAACAGTGACCCGAAATATTAAAATAATAATAAAAAAATTAATTTGTCAAGTAATACTAAAAATAGAGCATCAAAATAAAATTAAAAAATGTTACAGAGATGGAATAAACAACATGGCTAAAAGACCACACTATTAGCTACCAGAGAGAGAAAAGACAAAAAGGTCCATTGCAATAAAAGAAAGACTGTCAAGTGCTGGAGTAAATATATATATCTGCTTCATTTGTCGTGTTTCCGAGCAATAAAATCCTGACGTAGCCTGCAAAAATATCCAGAAAAATCCAACATATCCTGACAGTTTTTAAAAAGTACACATACCGAGCGTTTATGTTACACCGGAGGCGACCCCGAGGTCACTATTTGTTACAAATAGTTATCAAAAGAAGCCGCAAGTTTCGATTTTCTGCAAGACGCTCCAACAAGAAAAATGGCTTTCTTGCGTCCAAAAGCTTATTTTCAAATATACCACTATAAAAAAACAAAACAAAACAAAAATCACTAAAATATACACCGAGAAGATGAAACGAGATACAAAAACAAAAGCATTCAAAATAAAATTCAGTCTAAATAAAGCAAAGAGAGAGAGAGAGAGTCGAAATGATCCATTTTTTTTCTTCGCATCAACTTGGTCGGACGTTTGGTGAGACGAGATGAGATCCCTCCGTCTTCCTTAGTGCAGTCTGTCGAAACAACAAAAACAAAAACAAAGAGGCGTTTGGTCGGGTGGAACGGTCCCCAAAACGTTTCCAGTGAGAGGTCGGAGCGAGGGAGGGGCGAGCGAGGGCCTGATGGACTATACAAAAACGGACAGGTGACAAATAAGTTAGAATAAGTTAGTGCCGGTGGAGGAGGAGGAAGAGGGGCAGGGGGAAGAGGAGGAGTCTGTGCTGCGGGTTTTCAGTGCAGAAGACAGACGGAGGGTTTGGTGCGACGGCGCTCCCGCTAAAAATCCTGATTGTCTCGTTCAGTTCAGTCTCCGGAGCGGAGGCGCCTTCAGGAGGCGAGGGAGGAGCTAAATCTGTCCCGGTGTGGCGGAGGTGAAGGTGGAGGGGCGGAGGAGGATGGGGTCCCGCTGAGAACCGGAGAGTTTTGGGTCTTCATGGAATCTAACAGGCCTCCATCTCAAGCAGAGGACCCGATGATGCTGCCTTCGCTTTGCACGTCGAAAAGCTGTTCCTCTTTCCTCCTGAGGGAAGAAAACAGAAACGCTCAACATCTGCACTGCAAACTGTCCCAGGAAGTATGGAGATAATATGGCCATTTTGAAACCATCCTCAACATATGGTTTAATGCAAGAACACACCCTCAAAGATGGAAAAAAAAAACTTTAATTTCTAAAGAACATTTAACACCAGAAGTGGAAAATATTTAATATCCAAAATAAACAAAGAAAACAATAATTAAAATGGATTAGAAAGTCTGTGTAACCAACACTGCATTAAAAAATAAAATAAAAATCAAGTCATTCAGCTCAGACAGGTAAACAGGCAAAAGTGGCAGGAAGTGCAGATGAACTACTTCATATTATATATAAAATGTTTGCAGTTTTCTCAAAATGCCGATTTTTCAATGATGTTAAAGAAGCGGTGTTATACGTCTTCCAGGCACATGGAACCATTTTATAGCACAATGAAGTAACTATGTTACATTCAGTTGTTATAAAATGCTTCATATATGAAATCTGACTTAAATTTCACTTTGTAATTTAATGCCTTGAAATTGGGCCTCTGTCTCTTTAAGAAACTCCTGCTCTTTCTGAGACTCCGCCTTCAGGAGCAACATGGCTCCTCTATTAACCCTTTAACGACGTTTTAACCAGCCTTGCTCTGAGAAGCAGCTCCTATAATGAGCTCAGGTTATGCTCACCAGGTGTGTGCTAATTGCTGCTGGCTAGTCTGAAGGAGCTGAATGGAGACAGTGCTCTGTGAGGCAGAAGCTCTTAAATTTAGAAACTGCAGCTCTGAAGAGGAGCTTCGTTCTTGAAGTCGCCTTTATGGACGAAGCTCCTCCTCAGAGCTGCTTGGACCAACCAGGCGTTTTCCACAGCTGAATGGTTGCCATGGAGATTAAAAGATTTCTCAAACATGCATGAAAGAATCAAAGCAACAGTCCAGGTGTGTTTTTGATGAGGGAATAAGATAATAACATGATGGAAAACTTGGTTTTACACGATACTGCCCTTTTAAAGTGGAGCATCTGTAACGACTAATGGTCATGCTTATTGTAATTATTAAGCGATTAGTTTATTTATTGCTTATTGTGAAAGACTTATCGGCAGTAAAAAGTCGCTCACATTCCAGACAGACGCGTCAGGCTGAGCCGCCTCACTCTGCAGACTCTCACCGCCATTCCCACCGCCGTCCTCATCCTCATTCCCATCCACTCCATCCATCAGCAGTTTTTTTTTTTTTTTTTTTTTTTTTGGAATTCCGGCGGCTTGATGGGGGGGGGGGCCCCCC
>NW_015113583.1:145180-163224 GCF_001443285.1 Poecilia latipinna
CCCTCCCCCCCCCCCCCCCCCCCCCCTTCCCCCCCCCCCCCACCCACAAGAGTTTTTTTTTTTTTTTTTTTTTTTTGGACATTCAGCTGACTGAATGGAGCGGCGAGCCACGCTCTGAACTCCAGAGGAGGTCAGAGGTCGGCGAACGGAAGTGGGCCGGCCCGGCTTTGACGACCCAGCTGGCAGCACTTCTCTGTTTCAGCCGAGCAGCTTCTGGCTGACATTTCAGCTCCGGCTGCAGGTGGGCGAGTGGCGGGGAAACAGAAAAAAGAAATCCGGCTTTTTTCCCTCAATGCCCACATTATGCATTTATAACCGTAGAAATAAAAGGTGCAACCTCAAACGTAACTGGCCCTCTGACAGTTCCCAGTCCGTTCTTGGCACGCTGGACTGGTTTTACAGCTAATACTCAGCTATTAGGAGAGCAGTTCTCCCTTAATGTGAGAAAGGTTCTCATATTTTTTAACACCTCTTCTTCCTTGATCCTCCCTGAACTTTTATGGCTAAATTCACGCAGCAGGTCTTGATGTTCAGTTCGGATTTTTGGCTAAAATCAGATTTGTTTTTGTGTGTTTTGAATGGCTGTTTATACTAATTAAACACAACCGCAATCAGACCTCAGAGAACGGTTTACGACCCCTAAAGCAACAAACATGAGCAGAAGAAGAACGTTGACGTCACTCAGCAGAGCTCCGTTTACAGAAGCAGTAATGGACGCCGCCGTCTGCAGATCAATTTTAAAGCCGCTGAGCACCGGGATAAAATCCTAAGACGAATTAAGCTAATAAAAATAAAGATAAAAAGAAAGAACGGCTAATAGCGACAGCCTGCAGGCAGCTTCTGGAGAACTAAGAGTGGTGGGGTCGGGATGTGATGCTTCACTGGCGCAAACTTCTTTCACAATTTCAGAATTATAATTTTCAACCATTATTTACTTTGTCTGGTTTATTCTGATGCAGGATTATGATGCATGTCTCACATTTTATCCAATGAAAAAGTCAGATAAAACATGACGGTTCAGACTGCAGACGCTTTGAAAACTATCGGATACGTAAACGATTTAGTTCCACATATGAACGTGGAAGAAAATCGGATTTTATTTTGGGTGAAAAGATCGTAATGGGGCCGTTCAAAGTGCTGTGCAAAAGTCAGACATGGGTCGCCTACGGGCAAAACAACAAGTTCTTCCTCTGGCCATAAATATCCAGGGGAAGAAGCTGGAATCAAACATGCAACTTTCCGATTGCAAGACAACTACACTTCCCTGTGAGCGCCCTCTACTGGTCAGGCAAAGAGTGAGTGCCAATCAAAGACGCTAAGTGAGCGCTGGAAGCTAACTACAGCCGCATATCATCAGCATAGACACGAACGTCTTGACAAGACAAAGCTTCTGAAAAGTGGAATAAAGGATAATATGGTTATGTTCAAATTCAAAAATACTCTATTGATTCCAAAGGGAAATTAAATAATTTCATAACAAAATAGAAAAGTATGAAAAATATTGACAAAAATCTGTCCAACTACACATCATCCAAAACAAGAAGGAATAAAACAAAGAACCAGAAACCAGAAAAATAATTTCTCTCTAGAAAGCCAGAAATGAAGTTTTGAAAAAGAAAAAATCTCAATGAAAGTCCAGAGCTGCTCCAACATGCTGCCGCTCTGAGCGGCGCAATTCTTGAAAACTTATCTGGAAAATGTTTTTAAAAAGGTTTTAAAATTGGACCAATGCTATAAATAACTCCTTCAGTGACAGACTGCTGCATCTGATGTGCACAAAGTAGAGTTATAGTAGATCCTTCCTCCCAGCTGTTGGACTCTATAACCATCACTGCCCCCAACAAACTCAGTAAATGTTTGAATCCCTGCTGGATCTTTGGACAATTTCATCTAAAGAAAGCAAACCCGCAGCCAATGAGCATGTTGGTCTTTTTGTGAAGAGCAGCTTTGGAAACGAAGCATTTGCTTCACTCTGCATCAAGATAAACCAGTTACTTAACATGCACACACACCAGCTCCGTTTAATCCGCTTCAATTAAACTCCAGTCCGTTTGTATAGAAAGTTCGGTTTGAACTTTCTGAATTCATAATCTGATCTGCCCTCAAACCTCTGTTCGGTTAAAATAACTCTGATGTGCTTCGAATGCATATGTAAACAACAAGCGGACCAAAGACTGCACAATAGCAGGAAGTAGACTACAGCGCAGGGCATTCTGGGTAAATACAACCTAAACAAATGTCAAAGTCAATTGCCAGTGGGAGAAATTGTGTGACGTGTTTTACCAACCACAAACAAAATCCTACAACAGCTCAAATCTAACGCTACCCCATTTTTTTCCATGTTGAGAAGAAGACAGCTTCTTCTCAACAAGTCGTTTTCTTCAGTGGTTCTTGCTGTAGCGCCCCCACAGGCGAGGGGGGGAACAGGTTTTTCAAAGGTTGTGTTTCATTTGAAACAGTGCAGGTGAAAGCAAACCGCAGCAGCTGGAAATGTAACAAATCAAATGAGTCTACCAGACTATCAGGTGTAAAAACAGCCTGAGTTTCATGACCTAAATCTGATCCAACAAAGATCTGAAGCTTTATCCAAACTGCCCCCCTTCCTCACTGGGAAATTGTTGTCAGCCGGTTCTTTTCCCCCTCTGTGATCTGGGCTAACGTACCAGAGTTTGCTTCAGCTATTGACAAGCTATAAGGGATAGTTATTTTAGACCAGAGCAGCATCAAATAGAATCTGTGATCAAAGTGGAGAGGCAGAGACAGAGGTGGGCAGACGCCTCCTGCGACTCAAACGATGTCTGAACGGTGAGGAGGAGCGGAAAAAAAGCAGCCATATTAGTTTGTTTCTCCCTTGTGGCAAAGGAGAGCAGTCAGCAGAGTCCTGCAACGTGAAGCCCTAAAACACACACGCAAACAGACTGCTTCCCCACATGCGGATAAAAGGGAGCGGGACAGAGGAGCGCTGACCCCGGAGCTGCGCGCGGAAAGACAGGGAGAGAGATCTCCTGTCGCTTTTATTTACCGTCTTTTCATCCCAGGATCTGAAGGCAGGCCCGCGCCCGGCCCTGCACCCAGTTTCCTGGGGAGCGTTTTTCCTTCCCCCACGGCAGACATGAAAAGCACCGGCCTTCCTGCCTGGGGAAGAGTCCTGAGGCTCCGGGCCACTTCGTTTGAAAAGAGGAATTTAAAAAAAAGTGGCAGTGGTTGCAGCAGGGCTGGTTGGATGTCCACTGGAAAACGCAGCAAGTGCTGCCCAAAACAGATGATAAATTATCCCAGAAGTTATCATGATAAACGATAATATTCTCAAAGATCAATAACATTTAAACACAGGAACTGTGTTAAATATCCAAAATAAATAAACAAAACAACAAATAAAATTAATTATGATGTTTCTGTAAACAAAATTGTCCTTTAAGAAAAGGCGAGTTCAAACCAAAGCACCAGACTTTTACCAGTTTGTTTTTGGTAGAAGGAGAAAAATAATGAATCTTTCCAATGGAAATCATTGAGCTTGTTTTCATTTATCATGCGACTAATTAATTTGTTACAAAAGACCTAAAATAATTGGACTTTACCTTCTAAAATTTATGCAAATCCACACATAGCCTAAATGTTAAAACTTAAAAATGTTAATATGTTCAAGCTACACATCTTAAGTTTACACAACTCGACTAATTTGATCATTTTAAGTTGTAATGACATAGTAGTACACATAACTCTACTGTAAAATCCAATTAATTCTTCTTTCTTAAAAACTTAAATTTCATTAAAATATCTGATTGACATTAACTTGTGTAATTTCAGTTAATTTATTCAATCTGACTATGTTGGAATTACATTTACTTTATTTTTTAAACTTGAAACTTTATATAAAAAGGAAACCATTTGGTTTTATTTAATCCTGCTCAACAGGAACAGACAGCAGTTTGCTCACTGTTTTCATGTAAGGCTATGAAAACGAACAAGCATCTCAGTTCCACGTATGCAGTCATAAAGAGCTGCTGTTTTTAGGTTATTACTGTCATAACTACTGCCCTGCATTGTCAAACTGTTCGCATTAATATATTCTAGTGTCTGTTTTTATTACTGTTATTATTATTAAAACTCATTTTTCTGCCAAAAAAAACAATGGTTCAGTTGCTGCAATGCATTATGGGATACCTCACTGGCCAATCCCAACTGTCTCACAACCTTTAAAACATTTTTACGTCTGAAGACCCTCAAATTCTTTAAATCAAATCCTTATAAGTTAAATCCACTTAATTTATTCAATTAGTCAACACAGTAGCTCACTAAACTGAAAATCTAAACTTATATTCCCTCCTCTTTTTCAGTTAAAAACAACGTAATAATTTACAGTGCAGGCTGGGATTCAGGAGCAACTTGACCCTTCCTCACCTCCCTCCTCTTCCTCCGTCTGTATTAGAGCTGAAGAATGCTCGCTGGAATCCGGCTTTTTTTCTTTTTTTTTTTTTTTTGCAGGAAATGAAACGCTCCTCTGTTTGAGGGCGAGCGAAGCCTCACCCCATCCTCCCCCCTTTGCCTTTACGCGACGGGCGGATGGAGGGATGGAGGGATGGAGGGACGGGGGAGGAAGGAGTCTCCCCCGGCGTTTGAAGTGTGGGAGGTTAAGATAACTGGCACAGCCTCGTGCCTCAATCGCTGCTTTCACCTCGCCGGCCAAATCAAAGCACCCACAGCTGCCCCCCCCGCCCCTCCTCCACCCAGAGCGAAGGGGTTTTTCTGTTTGGAGCCATTAAAAAGAAAAACACAGCCGACAAATTACTCTAAAAATAAGCCGAGTGTGGAGAGGTGCGAGGAGCAGAAGGTGCAGCAAAGAGAGGAAGGGGGAAACGGGGGAGACTTCATGCCTCAGAGGGCTTTCCACAAGTTTCAGCCCGGCTCTCATTGCTTTACATTTCACTTTCAAGTAATCCTCTAAAAACCACTTGATCATTAGTTCTTCGGGCTTTTTGAAGATCTTTGAAAGGTTGTCTGTGGACTTTGCTGCTGTTTTCGCTCCAAGGTTCCTAAAGTTTGGAAAAGTATGAAAATTGATTCAAGTTTCATCCAAGTGTGGAAGTGCATCCATCTGTCTGTCCGTCCGCCAACCTTTCTGTCCATTTATCCAAACTTCCCTCTGTGGATCCATCGGTTTATTCCCTCCATCCATATGTATCTGTCCGGTCATCCTTCCATTTTTACCGTTTCTAGTTTTAGCAATTTGACATCAAGCTCAAAATGTGGCTACATTTTGAAGTTTAGCCCTTTGAAGAGGAGAATCTTTTTGTTTTAAAACTGACCTGTAGGGGGCAGCAGCGCCCCCAGCTGCATCAGTAGAAGAACAAAAACCACTAACTTAAAAGTTAGCTGCATTAACCCTAAACTCCTAATCAATAATATTACTTCCAGTAACGCTAAACCAACAAGGTATTTAGCGGATGCTAATGCTAAAACATTAGCTGCTTAATTACCAAGCCTAGCAGTTTGTCCATGTAAGTGTTTTGTTTTTCTGGATATATTATTTGTTTGTTGTAGAACTAATGCTCAATAAGCATTCGTTCTGCTAACAATAAAGCACTATACCAACATGGTATTTAGCAGAAGCTAATGCTAAAGCGCTAACTTTAATTGAAATTATATCCCTGCTTGAAAGACTAGAGCCTTTAAGCAACAATTTGACAAATTAACGTCAGCAGAGTGGTGAAGTAACAGGGTAAACTGGTGGGACTGATCCAAAGCTTCATCTTTATACTGAATTATTAGGCAACCAGGAAATTTTTCAATAAATTAAAGTGTTTTTACACTGTAGAGTTTGCATCTAGGAAAATGTGTCAAAATCTCGACACTCAAGAACTTTCACACTTAGAAATATATTCCTCCTCCTTCCCTCCATTTGTCCGGAGAAACTTTCCCTCCAAATGTCAAAAACACAACAAACATGTTCCTATTAAACTTGAGCTGGACTTCCTGCTTCATTTCTAATCCCCTGACGGTATTAAAGAAACAAAACAACAGCTCTGCTTTCCCAAATGAAGTGCAGAAGAGGGAGAGACATGAGGAAGGAGAGCTGATCACTGCAGGGTAGAGGAGGGTGAGGTCTGATTGTGGTTAGCAGCGGGGGAACGGGGCTGGTACAGTCACCAAAAACCCCAAACCTCAGGCATGCGTGGGCGAGACTCGCAGCGCAGCGTGGAGGGGCGAGGGGGGTCAGTGGGAGCCATCGCCCACATCTGAGGGAACGTCGCTGGGGGCCCAAGCAGCTGAAGTCTGGCCCCGTGCCCCCGCACAGCTCCATCTGAGAGGACATGGAGGGAGGCGGGGGCGCGATCAAAGAGCCGGCACAATGGCCGCCTCCTCTGCTGCGGTGGCGCTTCAAAGGGACGCGGCTGCCGCTCACATCCAGCACCGGGACAGAGGAGAGGGCAGGAAAACCTCAGCGGGGAAAATGAGGCAGAAAATGAGTGAAAGAAGAGCCGGGCTCAGGTTCCGCCTCCCCAAAAGCAAACAACCCCGAAACATCACAGAAACACAGAGGCTTCATCCTCTGATAACGATCTCATGGAGTCAAACCTCCTTTAAAACACGACGTTGTTTATACAGCACCTTTCAGCAGAGGCTACTCAACGTGCTTCAACAGAGACGGTTGAACGATAAATTAAAACAAGCTCAATAATTTCCATGATTTATCGGTTTTCTCTTCTCTCTCTCCAAATACCACAAACTGAATAAAGTCTTCAGTCTGGAGCTTTGGTCTCAACTATCAGGAAACTTTGGGTAACATTTTATTTGAAGGAATGTGCATAAGCGTGACATAACACCTGTCATTAAAGGATGAATGTTTAGGGCTGTTCTGTCGTTCGGTAAATAATGACACTTTATAGGAACGTATTAAACGTATGTATTAAAATGATCATTATTTACTGAATAATCACGACAACCACAAACATATGAAAATACCTCGATGTTTATGACATGTCAGACTTATGCACACCCCTTCAGATACATTATTACCCAAAGTTGTTTACAGAGACTTCATAATTTATGTCGTCATTTCTGTTTTGTTAATTCAAAATGTCTTGTCCAGTGGCAATATTAAATTTTCATTTAATATTCTTAGAGAATGTCTTCTTGCAATATTATGCAAATACCATTATATCACTCAAAGATTATCTCAAAATAACAATATTATTGTTTATCGCAATAACTTCTGGGACAATTTATCGTCCAGCAAAATGTGTTATTGTGACAGAGGTCAGAGATGCGAATCTTTCAGTGTATTTGATTTTTATGTTGATTTTTAGATTTACGATTCAATTCAATTCAGAAACAACTTTTCTGTTATGAGGCTGACAAGAGGAAAAGACAGTAGCTGTGTTTCCATTAACCATATAATTGAGCAATTTGACATTCAGAAAGTAAATTTGCTAGGTGACAGGCGGAACTCCTGTGGTTGCTAGGTGACAGGCGGAACTCCTGGGGTTGCTAGGTGACAGGCAGAACTCCTGCGGTTGCTAGGTGACAGGCGGAACTCCTGCGGTTGCTAGGTGACAGGCGGAACTCCTGTGGTTGCTAGGTGACGGGCAGTGCTTGTTGATTTGTGACTTTACATTCAGAAGGTTTTTGAAACGGCTCATTTTCCAGACACCAAAAAATATTAACTTAATGCTAAAAATCAGCAGGGTGATTTTTTTAAGTGCTTGGACTAATTTTAGAACCCATAAAAGCCCAAATAAAAGTACAAAAACATGCAAAAAAAAAAAAAAGGAATGTTTTTAGCTATTTGATGTATTTCTAAGAGTGCTGTGTGGGAACATCCCAAAGGGATTAATAAAGTCCGTCTGTCTATAAGCTTGAGTTTAGAAGGCTGCAGCAGCCCTGGAGTTAGAGTGGGGAAAGTGGGGAGGAAGAGAGGAAGCGGAGAAGACATGACAAAAAGCAACGCGGCCGGACCTTCATAGAGTTCCTGCAGCTGGCCCAGCCTCAGCACAATGGGTCTGTGACTCAACCAAAACAACTACTGCGCTCCAGTCTAAACAACCCCACCAGCCGGGATCCCCCCCTCGGAGCGTCAAAAAGGGTCCGGGACGCAGTGGAGTGAGAGATCCTCTCACTTTAATTACACCAACGGAGTGCTAAGAGGGGCGTTTTGCTCAACAGAGCGTGCTTTGTAAGAGGTGGGGGGGGGGGCATTTCCGATTCCATTTCCTACCTCCAGAAACATTAGCCGAGGTGTTGCTCCGTTTAGAGTCCAAATTTCCACCTCCTACATCCAGCTATCCCACATTCCAGCCAGTTTGGAAAGAAAACATCCTCTCGTTTTGCATTTGCTGCAAAAGTGGTTTTTTATCCTTTCCCAATTAGGTGGGGTCACTAATAAGGCAGGGTGTGGAGGCACTGGGCTGTGCCGCCGCGGCCCAGAGGCTCAGCGTCAGATTCAAACGGCAGACGCCAAAAATCGCCTAATTGCAGCTGGAGAGTGTGTGTGCATGTGTGCGTGTGTTGGGATGAGGTTCTGAGAGAAAAACGATGAGAGGAAACAAATAACAGGACAAAATTTGGCAACGGGGGAGCAGAGGATGAGGGGCTGAACTCTGAGATTTTCTGTTTTCCTTTTGGCCAGTTTCTCTGAACACACGCTCGCCTCCGTCTTCCTCTTTTCTCATCAAAGACATTTGACAGCTGACTTCTGGCTGCTCACATCAGACAACGACGGAGCGGAGGGGAGGTGCCGCTGAAGCCAGAACAACACTTTCATTATATTTTCCGGAGCAGGAAAACTGGCCGTTAATTGCAGAGATTTTTTCTGTCTTTTTTTTTTTTTTTTAAACATCCTGGATGAAACTGAAAACAAGTGAAGAATCACAACTCCTGCAGCTCCGCACTGCAAAAACAATAAACTTTGCCAAGTATTTTTGTCTAGTTTCTTACTCACTTGAAATATGTCAAAAGAACTTATAAGTAACTTTTCACCAAGATATAGGAGTTTGGTTTAAGTAAATAATTCCTTAATATTAATAAAAAGGTACTAAAAACAACCGAAGCACTTAGAAAAAAGAATCACCCAGCTGGTTTTTGATGTCTGGAAAATGAGCCGTTTCAAAAACCTCCAGAATGAAACGTCACAAATCAGCAGGCACTGCGCCGTTACCTAGCAACCCCAGCAGGTTTACTGGTGTATGAGCTATACAATGGCTGCTGGAAAAGTCACACTGCAACAACACAAAATCTGTCCAAGTATTTTTGGTCTAGTTTCTATTACACATGCCTGAATACACTTGGAATAAGATAAAACAAACTTACAAGTAACTTTTCAACAACTTTTCAGAGCTTACGTTAAAAATTCATTATTATTTATTTAAAAAGTTATTACAAGATTATTTCACTTATAACATGGGAAAAATGTCTTGTTACAAGTGAAATAATCTGCTGGTGGAACAAAAGCTTTTTTTTAATCAGTATTAAGGAATTATTTACCTAAAATAAGCTCCTGTATGCTTCTGAAATGTTACTTGTAAGTTAGTTTTGTCTTTTTTCAAGTGTCTTAAGATATCTACACTAGAAACTAGACCAAAATACTTGGTAAGGTTTTGTGTTTTTGCAGTGCTTGGTGCTCTAAAAAGCCGGCTTTGTTAGGTGTGTGAGTGTGATAAAGTGAGCAGCAGCTGAAATGAGGGGGAAAGCCTGCAGGGCGTGCAGATAACTATCGCAGAGGCTGTGAATCAGCGGCTGACTCAGACAAAAGGCTAACAGCGTGGAGGAACGGATTCCAGAGAGAGAAAACAAGGTGACAGAGAAACCGGGTCATCATGAGAAAATGAAACGTTGAGGCATAAAAAACAGTCTGAGAGAGAAAAAACACAGCAGAGACCAGAAAACATGAAGATATTCCAAAAAATCAAGGAGTTCTTTCCCAGCAGTCACTTTTTCTAGTCCTAAAACGGGACTTATATGGAAGAGGATTAGAGCCACTGAAAAAAATACAGATTCTGACTTTAATCAGCTGGATAAAAAGAAATTAATAAAAAAAATCACTTAAATCTAACATCCTTCCTTCCTCAAGAAAGTTAATTCTCCTTCAAGTACCAAGCTGCATTAAAGTGGGAATTCTGAGATTAAAACAGGAATTGTTAGATTAAAGTCACATTTTGGTTTAAGAAAAAGTCAGGATTCTAAGATTAAAGTGGGAATTTTGAGATTAAATTGGGAATTATAAATATATAAAGAAAGTAGGTAACACACTCAGTCTATTCTCTGAGTGGGGAACATCTACTCTACATATGAGGTGCCAACTCCCCACTGACTGCTGCATGCATATAAGCAATAGAAAACTTACTCGGGGCACAAATAGAAAGGTTATTTACTTGTGTAGCCCCCGATTTAATGCCGCCCTGGGCAATTTCCAACACGTTCCACATCAGGTTCATAATGTTGTTAAGACACGGAGGGTTTAGGAGCTGGAGAGTATGAGCAGCAATTTCTACACTTTTAAATGGAGACACATTGACAGAAAGAATAAGAATATGCTGCAGGTTATTTGTGGTTATTAATGCAAGAAAAATTGAGAAATTAGAAGATTATCCCAGATTATGAATCAAATCAGTAGCGGTTATCAGAGCTATATTCAAATCAAAAGTGCATCAAGCTGCATGTTGATGCGCTTATTTATTGAAAACAGTTCTTAGTTTTCATTTATGTAATATAGAGACAAACCACTTTTAAAGCTAGCATTGCACAAAATCTCCACCTTCAAGAACAAAAACATTTAAAGTTCAAAGAAAAACCTTGAAAAACCTCTAACTATTGACGAGTAGTCAACATAACAAATTTGCCTGCAGGATAAATTGTCCCAGAAAGTGTTTCGATAAATGATAATATTGTTTTCAAGTGATATAATGATAATGGCATAATAATCCCAGAATGTATTCTCAAAGATCAATAACCTTTAAATTCTAATGAATATTTAATACTGGAATTCGAAAACATTTTAAAATCCAAAATAAATAAAACAACAAATGAAAGTAATTATGAAAAAAAAAAAGGGTCTAGTTGAGCCCACAACGCCAGACTGAAGACTTTTGTCGTCCAGTTTCTGGTAGAAAGAGAGGAAAACATTAAACTGAGTTTGTTTTAACTTTTCAGGCGATCAATTTATTTATTGCTTAATGAGACAGGCCTATTGATCGGGCTGCATGGGAGCAAAACAAAACACTCTGGAAGTGTTTCATTTCTCTAAACTCAACTTGCACATTTTCGTCTCAATCTTTGACTGTAATAAAGAAAGAAAATGTCGGGAGCTTAATTGAAGAATCAATTAAAGTAACAACAACGTTTCTCCTCGACTGTTCAAACAGAGAGAGAGACAGATGGGACGGATGAAAAGAAACAGACAAACGAGTTCATTTAAAGATGTTTTTGGCATCTACAGCAGGCGAACCTCAATCCAGCTCTCTGGGATCTGCATAAATTGAGGGCTTGGGGAGTTGTGGCAGTATCCCCGGTATTATGCATATTAGTTTAAGGCTGTCACTGAGAATCAGCCGGGGTGTCCATCCCGCCGCGGCTAGGCGCTGCTAATTATTGGATCAGAGATGAAGTGGCTTTTTTGCGCTTGTGCTGACGGCTCTTTGAAAACCGGCTGTTTATATAAAAACGGGAGACAAAAGGAAAAAGCAGAGCGGCCTAATTTTGGGTTCAGAGAGCCCCGTTGGGTCAAGAATCGATCAAGTGGAAAACCTTTGAGTCGTTGGACCGACTTGTCACGTCAGCCCGGATTTTTCTGGAAGCGGAATAACGGGATCCTCCCAGTGAGGAAAAATACTGCTGCCTTTGATACAAACTGAAACATCTGAATCTAAAGCTCCACGCAACTTTAGCGTGTTAAAAAAAAATGGCTGCCTGCGTTATGAGAGCTTTTCAAACACCCAGAGACCCCAGAAGCCATGAAATCTTATTAAGCCGAAGCATCTCATTAAGGTCCTGCTTCATCCAACCTGTTCTGCTTTACAAAGGCGACATATGCAGTCCATATGGACACCAAGCCTCCACCAGCAGCAAAATAACATAATCCAGCTCCTGTCAGGACGAGACGCACCGAGAGCAGCTTTCTGACCTGCCAGTCTGGGTTTGACCAAGATCTGGTTCAATTAAACTAGACTGTGATCCGAATCAATACTTGGTTGCTAAGTCTCCCCTTGATCATCCCTGAAACTGATCACTGAAACTCAGAAATTCAATCTTTTTCTGATCTGTGAACTCACCGTACCTAAAAAATACCATGTAGGGCTGAAACGATTAATCCTATTAATCGTGATGAATTAATTATTGAAATAATTCAAATAAATTAATAAATTAATTGTTATAGACTCAAAAAAAGGCAATTTGCTGAAGAACAAGACTGACAGAGCAAGAATTAAGCAAAACCTGTACAAAAACATTCACATTTTCTTCCCAAAACTTAGGACAGGTAAAGCTGGTACCTGGTCCAGTACCTTTCTGCAGAGATAATTCAGTAAGCTAGCATGAATTATGGGCTTTGCAATGTTGCATTCACAGACAACTAAAAAAAAAAATGCTTGAGAGTCAAATCTGGTCAAAACCTGTATGGTTCAGACATTTTATACACAGCAGAACAGAAAACACACACATGCAGGCATTCGACACCGTTTGGGTTAGCATAGACCGCTACACAATGGCCATGGTGAGGTTATGGTGGACCTGTTTAGGATTAGTCTGCGAGCGCAAGCTCTCAAGTCGGTGTTTAACAGTTTAAAAAGGAAACTTGACAAATATTAACCAGACAGGGAGGGCATAGAGGTGGTCTTACCATATTCTCAGATGTACGCCGTTTTCATTCTCTGGCCTGTACCTGCAGAAAATTGCATCTTTTTTAACAGTTTGTTGTTTTTCTTAACGTAACTGGACGCTAACCGTCCAAGTGGACTTACACAGACCATGAAAATACTGACATTTAACCTAAGGTGTAATTCTCAGTGGATTACAGCTGCAGAGCTAAGAGGAGGGCTTGAAAAGCGCAGATAAACAAGGTCAGCAGAGAGACATACTGTGGTGCAGAAAAATAGTGCAAAGCCCAGAATCTGTAAGTACTCCGAAGAAAAGGACAGACTAATCCCAAAGTAGGTGTAATATGTGGAGGCTGTGGCAGGATAAAGAATGAATGGATTAGGGGATGCTCAGGGTACAAAAAAAACAAAAACAAGTCGGGTCAGAACGCTGATGGGTGATGAATTTGGATCACGTTTGGCTCTACTTTCATTTGCATTTAGTCCCGTTTTTAATGGGAAATAATTATGCAGCAAAACACCGTAGCAGATTATTAATCCCAAACTCCTAAATGCAAAAACCACACAGAAGCTGCAGCAGCACTCACCTGTGGCCGTTTCCTGCATCTTCTCCCTCTTCCGCTTCTTCTTCTTCCCCTAAAAATATACAGAGGAACGCATAAAGTGTGGCTCCAGCACTCACGCTCACTAGACCACTCGGATATCCTGCTGCTGACTGCCATGTTCACTCATCCCCTGCTGGGCAGCCGAGCAGCGAAACCCCGGCCTCCGCACTCCACCGCAACCCGCAACCCTGAGAGGAACCCAGCAACCGAGTGTCGTTTTCTCTGCACAGCCAGACACGCTGCAAAAACACTAAACCTTACCCGGGATCATCGGTCCAGTTTAGTGCAGAAATCAGTTTAAATAAGACCAAACTAAATTACAGAGAACCTCAGCAAGATATAGGAGCTGGTTTTAATTCCTTAATATTGATTAAAAAAAATTTCTAGTTCCACTGGCTCATTATGTCACCTGTAACATGTTAAATTTTTCCCTTGTTTTAAGTGAAATAATCTGCCAGTGGAACTAAAACTTTTTCATCAATATTAAAAATCTGACTTGCTGAAAAGCTACTTGTAAGTTAGTTTGGTCTTATTTCGACTCTACTAAAAGCGTTTTCCAAAGTGGAGCCTCAGAAAGTAAAAAAAAAAAAATTTAACCAGATTTTCAATTGCATAGATTTTTTTATCATATAATCTGTTACTTATTATCAAACTTAAGTTAAATTAACTTATTGAAATGTTATTTGTCGTGCTCGTCTTTCTGATAGCAGTGCTTCGATTGCAGTTTCCTGGATGATAGACGATCTTTAAGAAGCTCGAACTGCTGATTCAGATTTTGGCCGATATAAACGTTTTGGCCACCGATCTCCCAAAATTTTGAAAATTGGGCCCATTTATCTGGTACACCGTCCTTTCTGAATGGCTGCCAGTCAAATTTAAGCTGCTTTGCTCCTCAAGCTAGTGTAGCAAGCACCCATGGAAACGTTTCTGACAGGAAAGGGGCAGAAGGAACCGTCCAGCAGCCACACCGCAGTGGAAAACCCCAAGAATTCATGACCAGCTAAAAGCAGAGGCAGCATTTATGTTAAACAAATGCAATAATTATAAAATTGAGAATGAAAGAGAAAAAAAATGTCTAAAAGTCGATGTTTCTTCACATATTTTGTAGCATTGTGAGAGTATTGTCTGTAGGCTAGCAAGTAGCTCCAAGGCAAAAAGCTAACGCTGTTTGGACGGCCGGATATTTGCACCAGAACTAAAAATACTTGGTAAAACTAGCTGTTCGCAAATCTTTGTCAATATTCTGCTAATGTCAAAAGAACACATTTTTGCAATTACTGTTTAAAATCATGCGTGAATAAGCTTGTTGTAAACAGGTAATGAGACGTATTCATAATTGAGCCGTGGCGCTAACGCTCATCTTTCAGCCAATCAGAGGAGACATTGGTGTCTTAGTCAGTGACAAGCCCCGCCCACAGGGCGTGGCTACGTATGCAGCGTTTTAGGGGTGATTTTACAGATGAGCTATAGAATCATCACGCTGGAATAATACATAACTTTTCATGAACTGTGATGATGTGAGCTGCACCTTGACTGAAAACCCCAAAACAAACCATCATCCTCCTACTACTTCCTGTCGTCTTCTTTGTTGTTTCCGTCAGCACTAACATCTGGTTGTGGATCACATGACTCGCGTGATGCTAAAAGCGTGTTTTGATATGCCTGAAAAAACTTAATTGAAAAACGTGTTTGTTTTTTTAACATTTCCATTGAACAAATTTATTTCAAGTTGCTCCATTTTATGGTTAATGGCAACGCAGCTGGTGTGTGTTTTTGCAGTGCATGTTAAACTGTTCTGTCTACGTCTGACATCGTGAAGATGAGAAACAATAAGAGCAATTAAAATATTCTCTAAAACTGGAGCAGTATCCTCTGCAGAGAGCAGCACTCTCCTTCCAGTAAGGACATGTGAGGATTTATAGCTTCAGCTAAATCCCCAAAGGGGGGGGACTAAAGGTATAGATAGCAGAGAAGAGTCGTTCTACTCAAATATGAGAAGCACTTTGGTTTCCAGCTGCAAAGTCTGCTAATCCACTTATTCATGAGCTAATCTGCCTTCTGCCGCTGCGGCAGGCGGCGAGGAGGATAGACCGAGCGAGTGTGGGTGAAAGGAGGGATGAGAGAGGTGCAGCACGCCTGAACTGTGTGGGGTTTCCAGGCAAGACATGCTTCCAGTCAACAGCTGGTGATTCACGCAAAGAATGAGTCAGGCTCTTATCTCTCTGACGTGACTAACAGAAAGACCATCGACTTCTCCTAGGAAAGCTAGAGCAGCAGCTGATGCTGCGGCTGGGTCGCTCTCAGAGCAGCGGGTCGGCAGCGGAGCGGCGGCGGCACAAAGCAGGGGGCGCTGTCGATGTCCGAGGGGAGGCAGGTAAACACCACAAAGCACTTCGGTGGTGGAGTGAAGGTGAGTGCCGGAGCCACACTTTTAATAAAAGCTGGTGCTCTCTCTCAGAAAAAATATCACACGTCACATTCACACACACAAACACACACACGAGGACAGCTTTGGATACACACTCCTAAAGTGCTAAAGTTTGAAATCACATTTAAACTCTTTACTGTTCGACTCCAAGCTGTCAGGTTTTCTTGAACAATTGTTCTCCAGGATTTCTGAAAGTCTTTTTTAAAGGTTTTCTTTGGACTTGGGCAGCTTCTTACTCCAGTGTTCAGCACTCCATTTTTAAAGGAAGACTCATTTTCGCTAAACCGCAAAACTTATAGATAACTTTTCCTTTAGCATTTGTTGCTAACTTTAAAAGGCTCGGCTAATTCAGCATATATTTCAACATTTTGTATGAAACTACACACGTCTGGAATAACAGCGCATAACGTTCAGGTCAGTTAAATTGTTGCTCGAGGGTCGGAGTCTTTCAAGAATATACAATCTGAATTTAAGCTGTTAGCGCTTTAGCATTAGCTTCCATTAAATACCATGTTGATTTAGCACTTTACCATGAGCAGAACTAATGATTGTTGTTAGAACTTCAGGATTAGCGCAACTAACTATTTAGTTAATATAATACACTTTATTTAAAAGGAACAATATGGCGCTCAAATATAAAAGCCATTTGAGGTGCCACACCAGATTATAGAATAAGCTAATTTGTTGGTGCCCATCCCTGCTCCTTTTTATGTGCTCCACTTGTCTCAAAATGTCACAGAAAGCTGTTAACAGACTTTCTCAAACCTCGGAGAGCTATTGACCAAGGAGGTTTGGCTGCCTGAATACAACAAACTCCTCAATACTTCTGAACTGTTGTCAACAGGTGCAGTCGCAAAGCATACAGGTGTAAACGCTCTGCAAAGCACTTGAATGAACCAAACTCCCAAAAAAACAGAAATACACATACAACAGAAAACACCTAGTGGTCTGGAGGACCTGTGTTTTTGTGGAGCTATTTGCAGCATTGTCTGTTTGGTTGCAGCATTTTTCCATTTTTGTATTTGTGCGTTTTGGAGTTTGCATCATTCATGAGTTTGCAGGCATTTTGCTGCACATTTGTTCCTCTCGGCTACTGTACTTTTGAATAGGAGAATATTCTAAAAACCTCTGTACGTCCTAAACCTTTCTGATTGCGCGCATTCAGAAACACAATGCGCAGCTGGGGGGAGCAGAGGTGAACTCTGGGAGGAACAATCCGGCCTCCTCGGCTCGCTCTGACAGCTGCTTTTATATCTGAAGCTCTACGCCGATGCGGCACATCAAAGACCAGCATCACCATTACAAGGCAATTTTCACTCTCAGTGACAATAATAATCACCGTGATCCTAACATCCATCTCTGTGTGGATGGCACCATAACAGTGTTATGAATTACACATTATGCAGAAACAAAGGCTCCGCAGACGGGCCCCATTAACACGGAGAAGGCTCCTGTGAATTAATGTGCGCCTTTGAAAGACTAAATCACACAACAGACATAGAAACAACATGAATGCAAGCACGCGCACCGCTGCCAGTCTGTTCTGTTGATACTTACATAGTTGTCTCGAGCGGACCAGCCGGGGTAGAGCTGCATGTGGAGCTGCCGTTCCTTGCGGGCTAACTCATAATACTTAGCTTGCTCTTCCCGAGATAAAGCATGCCACTGTTTCAGTACAAAGATTACAGGGGGGGACAAATACAGAACAGTTAATTGATATCATACAGCTGAATCTTCAGAGTTTGGTCAAAAGAATCCATTAATCGTCCAAATGTTGCTGCTGATTTGAAAAAAGAAAAAAAATAAACAATAATGTGTGTTATGTCTTAAAATGAATAAGTTTTTCTTATAACAGTTCTGCTTGTTTTAAAAATTTTTACTGCTACTTTCACTGCAGATATAGACAAGTCTAGTCAAAAAGTCGATTTTTCTACTAGAAATTTCCTGATTTGTGAAAATCAGAACAACCTGCCTTGGATCTCTCACTTTACAATATATTTTTGGGAAAAGGAAGTCATTAATTCACAGAGCATCATCATACATGAACCAACCACATGATGGTTTTCACATTGGCAAAGTGTTGAGTTACTAATCTGAATATTTTCCAAATGGCCGATTTAAGACGAATAGAAACACTTCTATTCAGATAAGAATTAATAATTTCGAATGCGACCCAGGCCACCTGGGTATCCGATTCAAATGTGA
>NW_015113583.1:167037-168741 GCF_001443285.1 Poecilia latipinna
CAGCCTAATTTACAATCACTTTTTATTCAAACTGCGTCGACAAGCAATTATCATGTGATTCGAGCTGCTGGATCATTAGGGCTTTCAACGCGGATCCAGATTTTTCACATTTCCAACTGAGCCATCATCAAGGCAGATTTTATGGTGCACAATTTGACACAGGACTGAATCTGCAGTAATTGGCTCAGGCAATCATCGCAAACTACAAAATCTCGTCGCACGCTGCGGTGATGCAGATGGAAGTCTTTGTAATTCCTGGGTCCTAAACTGTGATCTTTAGGCGATTTGAGTTGTAAAGAACAAAAAAACATCAGCTGCAGAGAAAATGAGTGGGACGCGTGACGTACCCTTCGTCCCAGGATCTGATTGATGGCGGCGCTCTCCTTCAGCGTGCATTCGGCGACCACGTTCGCACGCATCTCTTTCATGTAGAGCATGAAGGCGTTTAGCGGCTTCTTGATGTGCGGCCTTTTCGGCTCCTGCTCCTTTCTCTGTTCGTGCTGGGACTTCCTGCAGACGTCGCGGACCGAGGTGAAGAAAATCAAAGAAAATGGTTGGAAAATGAGAGAATGAAAAAGAGCGGAGCGGCACAAGGAGGAAATTGCGGTGCCACGATGGCGACTGGTTTCTCCCGGCCAATGGCGGGGCAGCGTGAGAAGCGTTGCCACGCCATGGGCCCCTGCCTCTTTAATCATGTGCAGTTGCACACTCGCAGCCCTTCATGCGAAGAGATTACTTCATCATTAATGGCAACCAAACTTTGTCCACAGAACATTGGAAAGTACTTAAAACCAAATGCTGAAATCCCCCCAGTGAGCATGCAGCGCTTTGCTCCCACTCTGACAAGTCTCATGGTACCAATGGGAATACCATGAAACACATGTGTCAAACTCGAGGCCCAGGGACCAAATCTAGTCCACCATAGCGGAAATTCACGTATTTTTCCACACTAATGCATAACTGTGAGTTTATTGCAAATTTTATGCAAAAATGCCCAAACACATTAGGCTTAAGTGATGCTAACTCCCTCCTGCAGGTGGCAGTATTTCTTCTACTGCCTCAGCCTTACTTGATATCAAGATGCAGTCCGTTTTCTACACTGCGAGTAACAAAAAGGTACTTTTAACGTCTTGCAGTAGCATAAAAATTACATTCCTTGCAAATATCTATAAATTGGCACCACAAAATCTGTGATTTTGATTGTAAAAAAAAAGGGGAAAAAAATAAATCAAAAACAATCACAAAATCTTGGTGGATCCGATCAATGTGAATGGATGTTCAGTATTATTTAGTGTAAATAATACTGTTGGTTAATGGATTTTATCAATACACTTTAGCACAAAAGGCCCTATGAGAACATTTATAATGGCCTAAACAAAATTAAAGTGAGTTTGATACGGCTGCTGTAGACAAAGAAACCCAGCCGTCTGAAGTGGACTTACATGTGCATGATGTCACTTTCATGTGGCGGCTCCTGTTTGACCTGCGGGTTGACGATGGCTGGATGAGGGATGCCTGTTGCGTGAGGGCCTGGGGGGCCAGGCACCATGTGGTGAGAGAACCTGCAGGAAGAAATTAAGCCAAACACACATTTTACTTTGAGTTTATTAGACCGTCTGAAATTCTGGCTACAAATTTAAAACATTCTGAATTTTAAGGATTGTTTGGCGTTCTTATAGCATATAACTATATACTAAAGCTAAA